>NW_027457245.1:57500-151268 GCF_040206685.1 Ascaphus truei | reverse complement strand
ACAGAGAGAGAGAGGGCACCACAGAGAGAGAGAGGGTGCCACAGAGAGAGAGAGAGGGCGCCACAGAGAGAGAGAGAGGGCGCCACAGAGAGAGAGAGGGCGCCACAGAGAGAGAGGGCGCCACAGAGCGACAGAGGGCGCCACATAGAGAGAGAAGGCGCCACAGAGAGAGAGAGAGGGCGCCACAGAGAGAGAGAGAGAGAGGGCGACACAGAGAGAGAGGGCACCACAGAGCGACAGAGGGCGCCACAGAGAGAGAGAAGGCGCCACAGAGAGAGAGAAAGGGCGCCACAGAGAGAGAGAGAGGGCGACACAGAGAGAGAGGGCGACACAGAGAGAGAGAGGGTGACACAGAGAGAGAGGGTGACACAGAGAGAGAGGGCTCGACAGAGAGAGAGAGGGTGCCACAGAGAGAGAGGGCGCCACAGAGAGAGAGAAAGAGGGTGCCACAGAGAGAGAGGGTGCCACAGAGCGAGAAAGAGGGAGACACAGAGAGAGAGAGAGAGAGGGCGACACAGAGAGAGAGGGCTACACACAGAGAGAGAGAGGGGTACACAGAGAGAGAGAGGGCGACACAGAGAGAGAGAGGGCGCCACAGAGCGAGAGAGGGCACCACAGAGTGAGAAAGAGGGTGCCACAAAGCGAGAGAGAGGGCGCCACAGAGCGAGAGACAGGGCACCACAGAGCGAGAGAGAGAGGGCGCCACAGAGAGAGAGAGGGCACCACAGAGCAAGAGAGGGTGCCACAGAGAGAGAGAGGGTGCCACAGAGAGAGAGAGAGAAAGAGAGAGAGAGGGCGACAGAGAGAGAGAGAGGGCGACACAGAGAGAGAGAGGGCGACACAGAGAGAGAGAGTGTGCCACAGAGAGAGAGAGGGCACCACAGAGCGAGAGAGGGCGCCACAGAGCGAGAGAGAGGGCGCCACAGAGAGAGAGAGAGGGTGCCACAGAGCGAGAGAGAGGGCGCCACAGAGAGAGAGAGGGCGCCACAGAGAGAGAGAGAGAGGGCGACACAGAGCGAGAGAAAAAGGGTGCCACAGAGCGAGAGAGAGAGCGTGCCACAGAGAGAGAGAGAGAGACAGAGAGGGCGCCACAGAGCGAGAGAGAGGGTGCCACAGAGAGAGAGAGGGCGCCACAGATCAAGAGAGGGCGCCACAGAGCAAGAGAGGGCGCCACAGAGCGAGAGATGGCGCCACAGAGTGAGAGAGGGCACCACAGAGAGAGAGAGGGCACCACAGAGAGAGAGAGGGTGCCACAGAGAGAGAGAGAGAGAGAGAGAGAGGGCGCCACAGAGAGAGAGAGGGCGCCACAGAGAGAGAGAGGGCGACACAGAGAGAGAGAGGACGACACAGAGAGAGAGACGGTGACACAGAGAGAGAGAGGGTGCCACAGAAAGAGAGGGCACCACAGAGAGAGAGAGGGTGCCACAGAGAGAGAGAGAGGGCGCCACAGAGAGAGAGAGAGGGTGCCACAGAGAGAGAGAGGGCGCCACAGAGAGAGAGGGCGCCACAGAGAGAGAGAGAGAGAGGGCGCCACAGAGAGAGAGAGAGAGGGTGCCACAGAGAGAGAGAGAGGGTGCCACAGAGAGAGAGAGAGAGAGGGCGCCACAGAGAGAGAGGGCGCCACAGAGAGAGAGAGAGGGCGCCACAGAGAGAGAGAGAGGGCGCCACAGAGCGAGAGAGAGAAAGGGCGCCACAGAGCGAGAGAGGGCGCCACAGACCGAGAGAGAGGGCGCCACAGAGCGAGAGAGAGGGCGCCACAGAGCGAGAGAGGGCACCATAGAGCGAGAGAGAGAGGGCACCACAGAGCGAGAGAGGGCGCCACAGAGCGAGAGAGAGGGCGCCACAGAGCGAGAGAGAGGGCGCCACAGAGCGAGAGAGAGGGCGCCACAGAGCGAGCGAGAGGGCGCCACAGAGCGAGAGAGAGGGCGCCACAGAGAGAGAGAGGGCGCCACAGAGCCAGAGAGAGGGCGCCACATAGCGAGAGAAAGAGGGTGCCACAAAGCGAGAGAGAGAGCGCGCCACAGAGAGAGAGAGGGTACCACAGAGCGAGAGAGAGAGGGGCGCCACAGAGAGAGAGAGGGCGCCACAGAGCGAGAGGGCGCCACAGAGCGAGAGAGGGCGCCACAGAGCGAGAGAGGGCGCCACAGAGCGAGAAAGGGCGCCACAGAGAGAGAGAGAGGGCGCCACAGAGAGAGAGAGAGAGGGTGCCACAGAGCGAGAGAGAGGGAGACACAGAGAGAGAGAGAGGGTGCCACAGAGCGAGAGAGAGGGCGCCACAGAGCGAGAGAGAGGGGCGCCACAGAGCGAGAGAGAGGGCGCCACAGAGCGAGAGAGAGGGAGACACAGAGAGAGAGAGAGGGTGCCACAGAGCGAGAGAGAGGGCGCCACAGAGCGAGAGAGAGGGCGCCACAGAGCGAGAGAGAGGGCGCCACAGAGCGAGAGAGAGGGCACCACAGAGCGAGAGAGAGGGCACCACAGAGCGAGAGAGAGGGAGACACAGAGAGAGAGAGAGGGTGCCACAGAGCGAGAGAGAGGGCGCCACAGAGAGAGAGAGGGCGCCACAGAGAGAGAGAGAGAGGGTGCCACAGAGCGAGAGAGAGGGAGACACAGAGAGAGAGAGAGGGTGCCACAGAGCGAGAGAGAGGGCGCCACAGAGCGAGAGAGAGGGCGCCACAGAGCGAGAGAGAGGGCGCCACAGAGCGAGAGAGAGGGCACCACAGAGCGAGAGAGAGGGCACCATAGAGCGAGAGAGAGGGCGCCACAGAGAGAGAGAGGGCGCCACAGAGCGAGAGAGAGGGCGCCACAGAGCGAGAGAAAGAGGGTGAACAAAGCGAGAGAGAGAGCGCGCCACAGAGAGAGAGAGGGTACCACAGAGCGAGAGAGAGAGGGCGCCACAGAGAGAGAGAGGGCGCCACAGAGCGAGAGGGCGCCACAGAGCGAGAGAGGGCGCCACAGAGCGAGAAAGGGTGCCACAGAGAGAGAGAGGGCGCCACAGAGAGAGAGAGAGAGGGTGCCACAGAGCGAGAGAGAGGGAGACACAGAGAGAGAGAGAGGGTGCCACAGAGCGAGAGAGAGGGCGCCACAGAGCGAGAGAGAGGGCGCCACAGAGCGAGAGAGAGGGCGCCACAGAGCGAGAGAGAGGGCGCCACAGAGCGAGAGAGAGGGAGACACAGAGAGAGAGAGAGGGTGCCACAGAGCGAGAGAGAGGGCGCCACAGAGCGAGAGAGAGGGCGCCACAGAGCGAGAGAGAGGGCGCCACAGAGCGAGAGAGAGGGCACCACAGAGCGAGAGAGAGGGCACCACAGAGCGAGAGAGAGGGAGACACAGAGAGAGAGAGAGGGTGCCACAGAGCGAGAGAGAGGGCGCCACAGAGAGAGAGAGGGCGCCACAGAGAGAGAGAGAGAGGGTGCCACAGAGCGAGAGAGAGGGAGACACAGAGAGAGAGAGAGGGTGCCACAGAGCGAGAGAGAGGGCACCACAGAGCGAGAGAGAGGGCGCCACAGAGCGAGAGAGAGGGCGCCACAGAGCGAGAGAGAGGGCACCACAGAGCGAGAGAGAGGGCACCATAGAGCGAGAGAGAGGGCGCCACAGAGAGAGAGAGGGCGCCACAGAGCGAGAGAGAGGGCGCCAGAGAGCGAGAGAAAGAGGGTGAACAAAGCGAGAGAGAGAGCGCGCCACAGAGAGAGAGAGGGTACCACAGAGCGAGAGAGAGAGGGCGCCACAGAGAGAGAGAGGGCGCCACAGAGCAAGAGAGGGCGCCACAGAGTGAGAGAGGGCGCCACAGAGCGAGAGAGGGCGCCACAGAGAGAGAGAGGGCGCCACAGAGAGAGAGAGAGAGGGTGCCACAGAGAGAGAGAGAGGGCGCCAGAGAGCGAGAGAGAGGGAGACACAGAGAGAGAGAGGGCGACACAGAGAGAGAAAGGGCGACACACAGCGAGAGAGAGGGTGCCACAGAGCGAGAGAGAGGGCGCCACAGAGCGAGAGAGAGGGCGCCACAGAGAGAGGGAGGGCGCCACAGAGCGAGAGAGAGGGCGACACAGAGCGAGAGAAAGAGGGTGCCACAGAGCGAGAGAGAGAGCGTGCCACAGAGAGAGAGAGAGAGAGAGGGCACCACAGAGCAAGAGAGAGAGGGCGCCACAGAGAGAGAGAGGGCGCCACAGAGCAAGAGAGGGCGCCACAGAGCGAGAGAGTGCGCCACAGAGCGAGAGAGTGCGCCACAGAGAGTGAGAGGGCACCACAGAGAGAGAGAGGGTGCCACAGAGAGAGAGAGAGAGAGAGAGAGAGAGAGAGAGAGAGAAAGAGAGAGAGAGGGCACCACAGAGAGAGAGAGGGCGACACAGAGAGAGAGAGGGCGACACAGAGAGAGAGAGTGTGCCACAGAGAGAGAGAGGGCACCACAGAGCGAGAGAGGGCGCCGCAGAGCGAGAGAGAGGGCGCCACAGAGCGAGAGAGAGGGCGCCACAGAGCGAGAGAGAGGGCGCCACAGAGCGAGAGAGAGGGCGTCACAGAGAGAGAGAGGGTGCCTCAGAGCGAGAGAGAGGGCGCCACAGAGAGAGAGAGGGCGCCACAGATCAAGAGAGGGCGCCACAGAGAGAGAGAGGGCGCCACAGAGCGAGAGGGCGCCACAGAGCGAGAGAGGGCGCCACAGAGCGAGAGAGGGCGCCACAGAGCGAGAAAGGGCGCCACAGAGAGAGAGAGAGGGCGCCACAGAGAGAGAGAGAGAGGGTGCCACAGAGCGAGAGAGAGGGAGACACAGAGAGAGAGAGAGGGTGCCACAGAGCGAGAGAGGAGGGCGCCACAGAGCGAGAGAGAGGGCGCCACAGAGCGAGAGAGAGGGCGCCACAGAGCGAGAGAGAGGGAGACACAGAGAGAGAGAGAGGGTGCCACAGAGCGAGAGAGAGGGCGCCACAGAGCGAGAGAGAGGGCGCCACAGAGCGAAGAAGAGAGGGCGCCACAGAGCGAGAGAGAGGGCACCACAGAGCGAGAGAGAGGGCACCACAGAGCGAGAGAGAGGGAGACACAGAGAGAGAGAGAGGGTGCCACAGAGCGAGAGAGAGGGCGCCACAGAGAGAGAGAGGGCGCCACAGAGAGAGAGAGAGAGGGTGCCACAGAGCGAGAGAGAGGGAGACACAGAGAGAGAGAGAGGGTGCCACAGAGCGAGAGAGAGGGCGCCACAGAGCGAGAGAGAGGGCGCCACAGAGCGAGAGAGAGGGCGCCACAGAGCGAGAGAGAGGGCACCACAGAGCGAGAGAGAGGGCACCATAGAGCGAGAGAGAGGGCGCCACAGAGAGAGAGAGGGCGCCACAGAGCGAGAGAGAGGGCGCCACAGAGCGAGAGAAAGAGGGTGAACAAAGCGAGAGAGAGAGCGCGCCACAGAGAGAGAGAGGGTACCACAGAGCGAGAGAGAGAGGGCGCCACAGAGAGAGAGAGGGCGCCACAGAGCGAGAGGGCGCCACAGAGCGAGAGAGGGCGCCACAGAGCGAGAAAGGGTGCCACAGAGAGAGAGAGGGCGCCACAGAGAGAGAGAGAGAGGGTGCCACAGAGCGAGAGAGAGGGAGACACAGAGAGAGAGAGAGGGTGCCACAGAGCGAGAGAGAGGGCGCCACAGAGCGAGAGAGAGGGCGCCACAGAGCGAGAGAGAGGGCGCCACAGAGCGAGAGAGAGGGCGCCACAGAGCGAGAGAGAGGGAGACACAGAGAGAGAGAGAGGGTGCCACAGAGCGAGAGAGAGGGCGCCACAGAGCGAGAGAGAGGGCGCCACAGAGCGAGAGAGAGGGCGCCACAGAGCGAGAGAGAGGGCACCACAGAGCGAGAGAGAGGGCACCACAGAGCGAGAGAGAGGGAGACACAGAGAGAGAGAGAGGGTGCCACAGAGCGAGAGAGAGGGCGCCACAGAGAGAGAGAGGGCGCCACAGAGAGAGAGAGAGAGGGTGCCACAGAGCGAGAGAGAGGGAGACACAGAGAGAGAGAGAGGGTGCCACAGAGCGAGAGAGAGGGCACCACAGAGCGAGAGAGAGGGCGCCACAGAGCGAGAGAGAGGGCGCCACAGAGCGAGAGAGAGGGCACCACAGAGCGAGAGAGAGGGCACCATAGAGCGAGAGAGAGGGCGCCACAGAGAGAGAGAGGGCGCCACAGAGCGAGAGAGAGGGCGCCAGAGAGCGAGAGAAAGAGGGTGAACAAAGCGAGAGAGAGAGCGCGCCACAGAGAGAGAGAGGGTACCACAGAGCGAGAGAGAGAGGGCGCCACAGAGAGAGAGAGGGCGCCACAGAGCAAGAGAGGGCGCCACAGAGTGAGAGAGGGCGCCACAGAGCGAGAGAGGGCGCCACAGAGAGAGAGAGGGCGCCACAGAGAGAGAGAGAGAGGGTGCCACAGAGAGAGAGAGAGGGCGCCAGAGAGCGAGAGAGAGGGAGACACAGAGAGAGAGAGGGCGACACAGAGAGAGAAAGGGCGACACACAGCGAGAGAGAGGGTGCCACAGAGCGAGAGAGAGGGCGCCACAGAGCGAGAGAGAGGGCGCCACAGAGAGAGGGAGGGCGCCACAGAGCGAGAGAGAGGGCGACACAGAGCGAGAGAAAGAGGGTGCCACAGAGCGAGAGAGAGAGCGTGCCACAGAGAGAGAGAGAGAGAGGGCACCACAGAGCAAGAGAGAGAGGGCGCCACAGAGAGAGAGAGGGCGCCACAGAGCAAGAGAGGGCGCCACAGAGCGAGAGAGTGCGCCACAGAGCGAGAGAGTGCGCCACAGAGAGTGAGAGGGCACCACAGAGAGAGAGAGGGTGCCACAGAGAGAGAGAGAGAGAGAGAGAGAGAGAGAGAAAGAGAGAGAGAGGGCACCACAGAGAGAGAGAGGGCGACACAGAGAGAGAGAGGGCGACACAGAGAGAGAGAGTGTGCCACAGAGAGAGAGAGGGCACCACAGAGCGAGAGAGGGCGCCGCAGAGCGAGAGAGAGGGCGCCACAGAGCGAGAGAGAGGGCGCCACAGAGCGAGAGAGAGGGCGCCACAGAGCGAGAGAGAGGGCGTCACAGAGAGAGAGAGGGTGCCTCAGAGCGAGAGAGAGAGCGTGCCACAGAGAGAGAGAGAGAGGGCGCCACAGAGCGAGAGAGAGGGCGCCACAGAGAGAGAGAGGGCGCCACAGATCAAGAGAGGGCGCCACAGAGCGAGAGAGGGTGCCACAGAGCGAGAGAGGGCGCCACAGAGAGAGGGCACCACAGAGAGAGAGAGGGTGCCACAGAGAGAGAGAGAAAGAGGGCGCCACAGAGCAAGAGAGGGCGCCACAGAGCGGGAGATGGCGCCACAGAGTGAGAGAGGGCGCCACAGAGAGAGAGAGGGCACCACAGAGAGATAGAGGGTGCCACAGAGAGAGAGAGAGAGAGGGCGCCACAGAGAGAGAGGGCGACACAGAGAGAGAGACGGTGACACAGAGAGAGAGAGGGTGCCACAGAGAGAGAGAGGGCACCACAGAGAGAGAGAGGGTGCCACAGAGAGAGAGAGAGGGCGCCACAGAGAGAGAGAGAGGGCGCCACAGAGAGAGAGAGGGCGCCACAGAGAGAGAGGGCGCCACAGAGCGACAGAGGGCGCCACATAGAGAGAGAAGGCGCCACAGAGAGAGAGAGAGGGCGCCACAGAGAGAGAGAGAGAGAGGGCGACACAGAGAGAGAGGGCACCACAGAGCGACAGAGGGCGCCACAGAGAGAGAGAAGGCGCCACAGAGAGAGAGAAAGGGCGCCACAGAGAGAGAGAGAGGGCGACACAGAGAGAGAGGGCGACACAGAGAGAGAGAGGGTGACACAGAGAGAGAGCGTGACACAGAGAGAGAGGGCTCGACAGAGAGAGAGAGGGTGCCACAGAGAGAGAGGGCGCCACAGAGAGAGAGAAAGAGGGTGCCACAGAGAGAGAGGGTGCCACAGAGCGAGAAAGAGGGAGACACAGAGAGAGAGAGAGAGAGGGCGACACAGAGAGAGAGGGCTACACACAGAGAGAGAGAGGGGTACACAGAGAGAGAGAGGGCGACACAGAGAGAGAGAGGGCGCCACAGAGCGAGAGAGGGCACCACAGAGTGAGAAAGAGGGTGCCACAAAGCGAGAGAGAGGGCGCCACAGAGCGAGAGACAGGGCACCACAGAGCGAGAGAGAGAGGGCGCCACAGAGAGAGAGAGGGCACCACAGAGCAAGAGAGGGTGCCACAGAGAGAGAGAGGGTGCCACAGAGAGAGAGAGAGAAAGAGAGAGAGAGGGCGACAGAGAGAGAGAGAGGGCGACACAGAGAGAGAGAGGGCGACACAGAGAGAGAGAGTGTGCCACAGAGAGAGAGAGGGCACCACAGAGCGAGAGAGGGCGCCACAGAGCGAGAGAGAGGGCGCCACAGAGAGAGAGAGAGGGTGCCACAGAGCGAGAGAGAGGGCGCCACAGAGAGAGAGAGGGCGCCACAGAGAGAGAGAGAGAGGGCGACACAGAGCGAGAGAAAAAGGGTGCCACAGAGCGAGAGAGAGAGCGTGCCACAGAGAGAGAGAGAGAGACAGAGAGGGCGCCACAGAGCGAGAGAGAGGGTGCCACAGAGAGAGAGAGGGCGCCACAGATCAAGAGAGGGCGCCACAGAGCAAGAGAGGGCGCCACAGAGCGAGAGATGGCGCCACAGAGTGAGAGAGGGCACCACAGAGAGAGAGAGGGCACCACAGAGAGAGAGAGGGTGCCACAGAGAGAGAGAGAGAGAGAGAGAGAGGGCGCCACAGAGAGAGAGAGGGCGCCACAGAGAGAGAGAGGGCGACACAGAGAGAGAGAGGACGACACAGAGAGAGAGACGGTGACACAGAGAGAGAGAGGGTGCCACAGAAAGAGAGGGCACCACAGAGAGAGAGAGGGTGCCACAGAGAGAGAGAGAGGGCGCCACAGAGAGAGAGAGAGGGTGCCACAGAGAGAGAGAGGGCGCCACAGAGAGAGAGGGCGCCACAGAGAGAGAGAGAGAGAGGGCGCCACAGAGAGAGGGAGAGAGGGTGCCACAGAGAGAGAGAGAGGGTGCCACAGAGAGAGAAAGAGAGAGGGCGCCACAGAGAGAGAGGGCGCCACAGAGAGAGAGAGAGGGCGCCACAGAGAGAGAGAGAGGGCGCCACAGAGCGAGAGAGAGAAAGGGCGCCACAGAGCGAGAGAGGGCGCCACAGACCGAGAGAGAGGGCGCCACAGAGCGAGAGAGAGGGCGCCACAGAGCGAGAGAGGGCACCATAGAGCGAGAGAGAGAGGGCACCACAGAGCGAGAGAGGGCGCCACAGAGCGAGAGAGAGGGCGCCACAGAGCGAGAGAGAGGGCGCCACAGAGCGAGAGAGAGGGCGCCACAGAGCGAGCGAGAGGGCGCCACAGAGCGAGAGAGAGGGCGCCACAGAGAGAGAGAGGGCGCCACAGAGCCAGAGAGAGGGCGCCACATAGCGAGAGAAAGAGGGTGCCACAAAGCGAGAGAGAGAGGGCGCCACAGAGAGAGAGAGGGCGCCACAGAGCGAGAGGGCGCCACAGAGCGAGAGAGGGCGCCACAGAGCGAGAGAGGGCGCCACAGAGCGAGAAAGGGCGCCACAGAGAGAGAGAGAGGGCGCCACAGAGAGAGAGAGAGAGGGTGCCACAGAGCGAGAGAGAGGGAGACACAGAGAGAGAGAGAGGGTGCCACAGAGCGAGAGAGAGGGCGCCACAGAGCGAGAGAGAGGGCGCCACAGAGCGAGAGAGAGGGCGCCACAGAGCGAGAGAGAGGGAGACACAGAGAGAGAGAGAGGGTGCCACAGAGCGAGAGAGAGGGCGCCACAGAGCGAGAGAGAGGGCGCCACAGAGCGAGAGAGAGGGCGCCACAGAGCGAGAGAGAGGGCACCACAGAGCGAGAGAGAGGGCACCACAGAGCGAGAGAGAGGGAGACACAGAGAGAGAGAGAGGGTGCCACAGAGCGAGAGAGAGGGCGCCACAGAGAGAGAGAGGGCGCCACAGAGAGAGAGAGAGAGGGTGCCACAGAGCGAGAGAGAGGGAGACACAGAGAGAGAGAGAGGGTGCCACAGAGCGAGAGAGAGGGCGCCACAGAGCGAGAGAGAGGGCGCCACAGAGCGAGAGAGAGGGCGCCACAGAGCGAGAGAGAGGGCACCACAGAGCGAGAGAGAGGGCACCATAGAGCGAGAGAGAGGGCGCCACAGAGAGAGAGAGGGCGCCACAGAGCGAGAGAGAGGGCGCCACAGAGCGAGAGAAAGAGGGTGAACAAAGCGAGAGAGAGAGCGCGCCACAGAGAGAGAGAGGGTACCACAGAGCGAGAGAGAGAGGGCGCCACAGAGAGAGAGAGGGCGCCACAGAGCAAGAGAGGGCGCCACAGAGCGAGAGAGGGCGCCACAGAGCGAGAGAGGGCGCCACAGAGAGAGAGAGGGCGCCACAGAGAGAGAGAGAGAGGGTGCCACAGAGAGAGAGAGAGGGCGCCAGAGAGCGAGAGAGAGGGAGACACAGAGAGAGAGAGGGCGACACAGAGAGAGAGAGGGCGACACAGCGAGAGAGAGGGGTACACAGAGAGAGAGATGGCGACACAGAGAGAGAGAGGGCGCCACAGAGCGAGAGAGGGCGCACCAGAGCGAGAGAGAGGGTGCCACAGAGCGAGAGAGAGGGCGCCACAGAGCGAGAGAGAGGGCGCCACAGAGCGAGAGAGAGGGCGCCACAGAGAGAGAGAGGGCGCTACAGAGCAAGAGAGAGAGGGCACCACAGAGTGAGAGAGAGAGGGCACCACAGAGCGAGAGAGGGCTCCACAGAGCGAGAGAGAGGGCGCCACACAGCGAGAGAGAGGGTGCCACAGAGCGAGAGAGAGGGCGCCACAGAGCGAGAGAGAGGGCGCCACAGAGAGAGGGAGGGCGCCACAGAGCGAGAGAGAGGGCGACACAGAGCGAGAGAAAGAGGGTGCCACAGAGCGAGAGAGAGAGCGCCACAGAGAGAGAGAGGGCGCCACAGAGCAAGAGAGGGCGCCACAGAGCGAGAGAGTGCGCCACAGAGCGAGAGAGTGCGCCACAGAGAGTGAGAGGGCACCACAGAGAGAGAGAGGGTGCCACAGAGAGAGAGAGAGAGAGAGAGAGAGAGAGAGAGAGAAAGAGAGAGAGAGGGCACCACAGAGAGAGAGAGGGCGACACAGAGAGAGAGAGGGCGACACAGAGAGAGAGAGTGTGCCACAGAGAGAGAGAGGGCACCACAGAGCGAGAGAGGGCGCCGCAGAGCGAGAGAGAGGGCGCCACAGAGCGAGAGAGAGGGCGCCACAGAGCGAGAGAGAGGGCGCCACAGAGCGAGAGAGAGGGCGTCACAGAGAGAGAGAGGGTGCCTCAGAGCGAGAGAGAGAGCGTGCCACAGAGAGAGAGAGAGAGGGCGCCACAGAGCGAGAGAGAGGGCGCCACAGAGAGAGAGAGGGCGCCACAGATCAAGAGAGGGCGCCACAGAGCGAGAGAGGGTGCCACAGAGCGAGAGAGGGCGCCACAGAGAGAGAGAGAAAGAGGGCGCCACAGAGCAAGAGAGGGCGCCACAGAGCGGGAGATGGCGCCACAGAGTGAGAGAGGGCGCCACAGAGAGAGAGAGGGCACCACAGAGAGAGAGAGGGTGCCACAGAGAGAGAGAGAGAGAGGGCGCCACAGAGAGAGAGGGCGACACAGAGAGAGAGACGGTGACACAGAGAGAGAGAGGGTGCCACAGAGAGAGAGAGGGCACCACAGAGAGAGAGAGGGTGCCACAGAGAGAGAGAGAGGGCGCCACAGAGAGAGAGAGAGGGCGCCACAGAGAGAGAGAGGGCGCCACAGAGAGAGAGGGCGCCACAGAGCGACAGAGGGCGCCACATAGAGAGAGAAGGCGCCACAGAGAGAGAGAGAGGGCGCCACAGAGAGAGAGAGAGAGGGCGACACAGAGAGAGAGGGCACCACAGAGCGACAGAGGGCGCCACAGAGAGAGAGAAGGCGCCACAGAGAGAGAGAAAGGGCGCCACAGAGAGAGAGAGAGGGCGACACAGAGAGAGAGGGCGACACAGAGAGAGAGAGGGTGACACAGAGAGAGAGGGCTCGACAGAGAGAGAGAGGGTGCCACAGAGAGAGAGGGCGCCACAGAGAGAGAGAAAGAGGGTGCCACAGAGAGAGAGGGTGCCACAGAGCGAGAAAGAGGGAGACACAGAGAGAGAGAGAGAGAGGGCGACACAGAGAGAGAGGGCTACACACAGAGAGAGGGGTACACAGAGAGAGAGAGGGCGACACAGAGAGAGAGAGGGCGCCACAGAGCGAGAGAGGGCACCACAGAGTGAGAAAGAGGGTGCCACAAAGCGAGAGAGAGGGCGCCACAGAGCGAGAGAGAGGGCACCACAGAGCGAGAGAGAGAGGGCGCCACAGAGCGAGAGAGAGGGCGCCACAAAGCGAGAGAGAGGGCGCCACAGAGCGAGAGAGAGGGCGCCACAGAGAGAGAGAGATGGCGACACAGAGAGAGAGAGAGAGTGCCACAGAGAGAGAGAGAGGGTACCACAGAGCGAGAGAGAGAGGGTGCCACAGAGAGAGAGAGGGAGCCACAGAGCGAGAAAGAGAGGGCACCACAGAGCGAGAGAGTGAGGGCGCCACAGAGCGAGAGAGGGCGCCATAGAGCGAGAGAGAGGGCGCCACAGAGCGAGAGAGAGGGCACCACAGAGAGAGAGAGGGCGCCACAGAGCGAGAGAGAGGGCGCCACAGAGCGAGAGAAAGAGGGTGCCACAGAGCGAGAGAGAGAGCACGCCACAGAGAGAGAGGGCGCCACAGAGAGAGAGAGAGGGCGCAACAGAGCGAGAGAGAGGGAGACACAGAAAGAGAGAGAGAGAGAGAGAGGGCGACACAGAGAGAGAGATGGCGACACAGAGACAGAGAGGGGTATACAGATAGAGAGAGGGCGACACAGAGAGAGAGAGAGGGCGCCACAGAGCGAGAGAGAGGGCGCCACAGAGCGAGAGAGAGGGCGCCACAGAGAGAGAGAGGGCGCCACAGAGCGAGAGAGAGGGCGCCACAGAGCGAGAGAGAGGGCGCCACAGAGAGAGAGAGGGCGCTACAGAGCAAGAGAGAGAGGGCACCACAGAGCGAGAGAGAGAGGGCACCATAGAGCGAGAGAGGGCTCCACAGAGCGAGAGAGAGGGCGCCACACAGCGAGAGAGAGGGTGCCACAGAGCGAGAGAGAGGGCGCCACAGAGCGAGAGAGAGGGCGCCACAGAGAGAGAGAGGGCGCCACAGAGCGAGAGAGAGGGCGACACAGAGCGAGAGAAAGAGGGTGCCACAGAGCGAGAGAGAGAGCGTGCCACAGAGAGAGAGAGAGAGAGGGCACCACAGAGCAAGAGAGAGAGGGCGCCACAGAGAGAGAGAGGGCGCCACAGAGCAAGAGAGGGCGCCACAGAGCGAGAGAGTGCGCCACAGAGCGAGAGAGGGCGCCACAGAGAGAGAGAGGGCACCACAGAGAGAGAGAGGGTGCCACAGAGAGATAGAGAGAGAGAGAGAGAGAGAGAAAGAGAGAGAGAGGGCGCCACAGAGAGAGAGAGGGCGACACAGAGAGAGAGAGGGCGACACAGAGAGAGAGAGTGTGCCACAGAGAGAGAGAGGGCACCACAGAGCGAGAGAGGGCGCCACAGAGCGAGAGAGAGGGCGCCACAGAGCGAGAGAGAGGGCGTCACAGAGAGAGAGAGGGTGCCTCAGAGCGAGAGAGAGAGCGTGCCACAGAGAGAGAGAGAGAGAGGGCGCCACAGAGCGAGAGAGTGCGCCACAGAGCGAGAGAGGGCGCCACAGAGAGAGAGAGGGCACCACAGAGAGAGAGAGGGTGCCACAGAGAGAGAGAGAGAGAGAGAGAGAGAGAGAGAGAAAGATAGAGAGAGGGCGACACAGAGAGAGAGAGGGCGACACAGAGAGAGAGAGTGTGCCACAGAGAGAGAGAGGGCACCACAGAGCGAGAGAGGGCGCCACAGAGCGAGAGAGAGGGCGCCACAGAGCGAGAGAGAGAGGGCGCCACAGAGCGAGAGAGGGCGCCATAGAGCGAGAGAGAGGGCGCCACAGAGCGAGAGAGAGGGCACCACAGAGAGAGAGAGGGCGCCACAGAGCGAGAGAGAGGGCGCCACAGAGCGAGAGAAAGAGGGTGCCACAGAGCGAGAGAGAGAGCACGCCACAGAGAGAGAGGGCGCCACAGAGAGAGAGAGAGGGCGCAACAGAGCGAGAGAGAGGGAGACACAGAGAGAGAGAGAGAGAGAGGGCGACACAGAGAGAGAGAGGGCGACACAGAGACAGAGAGGGGTACACAGATAGAGAGAGGGCGACACAGAGAGAGAGAGAGGGCGCCACAGAGCGAGAGAGAGGGCGCCACAGAGCGAGAGAGAGGGCGCCACAGAGAGAGAGAGGGCGCCACAGAGCGAGAGAGAGGGCGCCACAGAGCGAGAGAGAGGGCGCCACAGAGAGAGAGAGGGCGCTACAGAGCAAGAGAGAGAGGGCACCACAGAGCGAGAGAGAGAGGGCACCACAGAGCGAGAGAGGGCTCCACAGAGCGAGAGAGAGGGCGCCACACAGCGAGAGAGAGGGTGCCACAGAGCGAGAGAGAGGGCGCCACAGAGCGAGAGAGAGGGCGCCACAGAGAGAGAGAGAGGGTGCCACAGAGCGAGAGAGAGGGCGCCACAGAGAGAGAGAGGGCGCCACAGAGAGAGAGAGAGAGACAGAGAGGGCGACACAGAGCGAGAGAAAAAGGGTGCCACAGAGCGAGAGAGAGAGCGTGCCACAGAGAGAGAGAGAGAGACAGAGAGGGCGCCACAGAGCGAGAGAGAGGGCGCCACAGAGAGAGAGAGGGCGCCACAGATCAAGAGAGGGCGCCACAGAGCGAGAGAGAGGGCGCCACAGAGCGAGAGAGAGAGGGTGCCACAGAGCGAGAGAGAGGGCGCCACAGAGAGAGAGAGGGTGCCACAGAGCGAGAGAGAGAGGGCACCACAGAGCGAGAGAGAGCGGGCACCACAGAGCAAGAGAGGGTGCCACAGAGCGAGAGAGAGGGCGCCACAGAGCGAGAGAGAGGGCGCCACAGAGAGAGAGAGGGCGCCACAGAGCGAGAGAGAGGGCGCCACAGAGCGAGAGAAAGAGGGCGCCACAGAGAGAGAGAGCGTGCCACAGAGAGAGAGAGAGATGGTACCACAGAGCGAGAGAGAGAGGGCACCACAGAGAGAGAGAGGGCGCCACAGAGCAAGAGAGGGCTCCACAGAGCGAGAGAGGGCGCCACAGAGCGAGAGAGGGCGCCACAGAGAGAGAGAGGGCGCCACAGAGAGAGAGAGGGTGCCACAGAGAGAGAGAGAGACGGCGCCACAGAGCGAGAGAGAGGGAGACACAGAGAGAGAGAGAGAGAGCGCCACAAAGCGAGAGAGAGGGTGCCACAGAGCGAGAGAGAGGGCGCCACAGAGAGAGAGAGGGCACCACAGAGAGAGAGAGAGAGAGAGGGCGCCACAAAGCGAGAGAGAGGGCGCCACAGAGCGAGAGAGAGGGCGCCACAGAGCGAGAGAGATGGCGCCACAGAGCGAGAGAGATGGCGCCACAGAGCGAGAGACAGGGCGCCGCAGAGCGAGAGAAAGAGGGTGCCACAGAGAGAGAGAGAGAGAGCGTGCCACAGAGAGAGAGAGAGAGGGTACCACAGAGCGAGAGAGAGGGCGCCACAGAGAGAGAGAGGGTGACACAGAGCAAGAGAGGGCGCCACAGAGCGAGAGAGGCCGCCACAGAGCAAGAGAGGGCGCCACAGAGAGAGAGAGAGAGAGAGGGTGCCACAGAGCGAGAGAGAGAGGGCACCACAGAGCGAGAGAGGGTGCCACAGAGCGAGAGAGGGCGCCACAGAGAGAGAGAAAGAGGGTGCCACAGAGAGAGAGAGAGGGCGCCACAGAGCGAGAGAGAGGGAGACACAGAGAGAGAGAGGGCGACACACAGAGAGAGAGAGGGTGACACAGAGACAGAGAGGGGTACACAGAGAGAGAGAGGGCGACAGAGAGAGAGAGAGGGCGCCACAGAGCGAGAGAGGGCACCACAGAGCGAGAGAGAGGGCGCCACAGAGCGAGAGAGAGGGTGCCACAGAGAGAGAGAGAGAGAGCGTGCCACAGAGAGAGAGAGGGTACCACAGAGTGAGAGAGAGAGGGCGCCACAGAGAGAGAGGGCTACACACAGAGAGAGGGGTACACAGAGAGAGAGAGGGCGACACAGAGAGAGAGAGGGCGCCACAGAGAGAGAGGGCTACACACAGAGAGAGGGGTACACAGAGAGAGAGAGGGCGACACAGAGAGAGAGAGGGCGCCACAGAGCGAGAGAGGGCACCACAGAGTGAGAAAGAGGGTGCCACAAAGCGAGAGAGAGGGCGCCACAGAGCGAGAGAGAGGGCACCACAGAGCGAGAGAGAGAGGGCGCCACAGAGCGAGAGAGAGGGCGCCACAAAGCGAGAGAGAGGGCGCCACAGAGCGAGAGAGAGGGAGCCACAGAGAGAGAGAGATGGCGACACAGAGAGAGAGAGAGAGTGCCACAGAGAGAGAGAGAGGGTACCACAGAGCGAGAGAGAGAGGGTGCCACAGAGAGAGAGAGGGAGCCACAGAGCGAGAAAGAGAGGGCACCACAGAACGAGAGAGAGAGGGCGCCACAGAGCGAGAGAGGGCGCCATAGAGCGAGAGAGAGGGCGCCACAGAGCGAGAGAGAGGGCACCACAGAGAGAGAGAGGGCGCCACAGAGCGAGAGAGAGGGCGCCACAGAGCGAGAGAAAGAGGGTGCCACAGAGCGAGAGAGAGAGCACGCCACAGAGAGAGAGGGCGCCACAGAGAGAGAGAGAGGGCGCAACAGAGCGAGAGAGAGGGAGACACAGAAAGAGAGAGAGAGAGAGAGAGGGCGACACAGAGAGAGAGATGGCGACACAGAGACAGAGAGGGGTATACAGATAGAGAGAGGGCGACACAGAGAGAGAGAGAGGGCGCCACAGAGCGAGAGAGAGGGCGCCACAGAGCGAGAGAGAGGGCGCCACAGAGAGAGAGAGGGCGCCACAGAGCGAGAGAGAGGGCGCCACAGAGCGAGAGAGAGGGCGCCACAGAGAGAGAGAGGGCGCTACAGAGCAAGAGAGAGAGGGCACCACAGAGCGAGAGAGAGAGGGCACCATAGAGCGAGAGAGGGCTCCACAGAGCGAGAGAGAGGGCGCCACACAGCGAGAGAGAGGGTGCCACAGAGCGAGAGAGAGGGCGCCACAGAGCGAGAGAGAGGGCGCCACAGAGAGAGAGAGGGCGCCACAGAGCGAGAGAGAGGGCGACACAGAGCGAGAGAAAGAGGGTGCCACAGAGCGAGAGAGAGAGCGTGCCACAGAGAGAGAGAGAGAGAGGGCACCACAGAGCAAGAGAGAGAGGGCGCCACAGAGAGAGAGAGGGCGCCACAGAGCAAGAGAGGGCGCCACAGAGCGAGAGAGTGCGCCACAGAGCGAGAGAGGGCGCCACAGAGAGAGAGAGGGCACCACAGAGAGAGAGAGGGTGCCACAGAGAGATAGAGAGAGAGAGAGAGAGAGAGAAAGAGAGAGAGAGGGCGCCACAGAGAGAGAGAGGGCGACACAGAGAGAGAGAGGGCGACACAGAGAGAGAGAGTGTGCCACAGAGAGAGAGAGGGCACCACAGAGCGAGAGAGGGCGCCACAGAGCGAGAGAGAGGGCGCCACAGAGCGAGAGAGAGGGCGTCACAGAGAGAGAGAGGGTGCCTCAGAGCGAGAGAGAGAGCGTGCCACAGAGAGAGAGAGAGAGGGCGCCACAGAGCGAGAGAGTGCGCCACAGAGCGAGAGAGGGCGCCACAGAGAGAGAGAGGGCACCACAGAGAGAGAGAGGGTGCCACAGAGAGAGAGAGAGAGAGAGAGAGAGAGAGAGAGAGAGAGAGAAAGATAGAGAGAGGGCGACACAGAGAGAGAGAGGGCGACACAGAGAGAGAGAGTGTGCCACAGAGAGAGAGAGGGCACCACAGAGCGAGAGAGGGCGCCACAGAGCGAGAGAGAGGGCGCCACAGAGCGAGAGAGAGAGGGCGCCACAGAGCGAGAGAGGGCGCCATAGAGCGAGAGAGAGGGCGCCACAGAGCGAGAGAGAGGGCACCACAGAGAGAGAGAGGGCGCCACAGAGCGAGAGAGAGGGCGCCACAGAGCGAGAGAAAGAGGGTGCCACAGAGCGAGAGAGAGAGCACGCCACAGAGAGAGAGGGCGCCACAGAGAGAGAGAGAGGGCGCAACAGAGCGAGAGAGAGGGAGACACAGAGAGAGAGAGAGAGAGAGGGCGACACAGAGAGAGAGAGGGCGACACAGAGACAGAGAGGGGTACACAGATAGAGAGAGGGCGACACAGAGAGAGAGAGAGGGCGCCACAGAGCGAGAGAGAGGGCGCCACAGAGCGAGAGAGAGGGCGCCACAGAGAGAGAGAGGGCGCCACAGAGCGAGAGAGAGGGCGCCACAGAGCGAGAGAGAGGGCGCCACAGAGAGAGAGAGGGCGCTACAGAGCAAGAGAGAGAGGGCACCACAGAGCGAGAGAGAGAGGGCACCACAGAGCGAGAGAGGGCTCCACAGAGCGAGAGAGAGGGCGCCACACAGCGAGAGAGAGGGTGCCACAGAGCGAGAGAGAGGGCGCCACAGAGCGAGAGAGAGGGCGCCACAGAGAGAGAGAGAGGGTGCCACAGAGCGAGAGAGAGGGCGCCACAGAGAGAGAGAGGGCGCCACAGAGAGAGAGAGAGAGACAGAGAGGGCGACACAGAGCGAGAGAAAAAGGGTGCCACAGAGCGAGAGAGAGAGCGTGCCACAGAGAGAGAGAGAGAGACAGAGAGGGCGCCACAGAGCGAGAGAGAGGGCGCCACAGAGAGAGAGAGGGCGCCACAGATCAAGAGAGGGCGCCACAGAGCGAGAGAGAGGGCGCCACAGAGCGAGAGAGAGAGGGTGCCACAGAGCGAGAGAGAGGGCGCCACAGAGAGAGAGAGGGTGCCACAGAGCGAGAGAGAGAGGGCACCACAGAGCGAGAGAGAGCGGGCACCACAGAGCGAGAGAGGGTGCCACAGAGCGAGAGAGAGGGCGCCACAGAGCGAGAGAGAGGGCGCCACAGAGCAAGAGAGGGCTCCACAGAGCGAGAGAGGGCGCCACAGAGCGAGAGAGGGCGCCACAGAGAGAGAGAGGGCGCCACAGAGAGAGAGAGGGTGCCACAGAGAGAGAGAGAGACGGCGCCACAGAGCGAGAGAGAGGGAGACACAGAGAGAGAGAGAGAGAGCGCCACAAAGCGAGAGAGAGGGTGCCACAGAGCGAGAGAGAGGGCGCCACAGAGAGAGAGAGGGCACCACAGAGAGAGAGAGAGAGAGAGGGCGCCACAAAGCGAGAGAGAGGGCGCCACAGAGCGAGAGAGAGGGCGCCACAGAGCGAGAGAGATGGCGCCACAGAGCGAGAGAGATGGCGCCACAGAGCGAGAGACAGGGCGCCGCAGAGCGAGAGAAAGAGGGTGCCACAGAGAGAGAGAGAGAGAGCGTGCCACAGAGAGAGAGAGAGAGGGTACCACAGAGCGAGAGAGAGGGCGCCACAGAGAGAGAGAGGGTGACACAGAGCAAGAGAGGGCGCCACAGAGCGAGAGAGGCCGCCACAGAGCTAGAGAGGGCGCCACAGAGAGAGAGAGAGAGAGAGGGTGCCACAGAGCGAGAGAGAGAGGGCACCACAGAGCGAGAGAGGGTGCCACAGAGCGAGAGAGGGCGCCACAGAGAGAGAGAAAGAGGGTGCCACAGAGAGAGAGAGAGGGCGCCACAGAGCGAGAGAGAGGGAGACACAGAGAGAGAGAGGGCGACACACAGAGAGAGAGAGGGTGACACAGAGACAGAGAGGGGTACACAGAGAGAGAGAGGGCGACAGAGAGAGAGAGAGGGCGCCACAGAGCGAGAGAGGGCACCACAGAGCGAGAGAGAGGGCGCCACAGAGCGAGAGAGAGGGTGCCACAGAGAGAGAGAGAGAGAGCGTGCCACAGAGAGAGAGAGGGTACCACAGAGCGAGAGAGAGAGGGCGCCACAGAGAGAGAGAGGGCGCCACAGAGCAAGAGAGGGTGCCACAGAGAGAGCGAGAGAGGGTGCCACAGAGCGAGAGAGGGCGCCACAGAGAGAGAGAGGGCGCCACAGAGAGAGAGAGAGAGAGGGTGCCACAGAGAGAGAGAGACGGCACCATAGAGCGAGAGAGGGCGACACAGAGAGAGAGAGAGGGCGCCACAGAGAGAGAGAGAGGGTGCCACAGAGAGAGAGAGGGCGCCACAGAGCGAGAGAGGGGGCGCCACAGAGCGAGAGAGAGGGGGCGCCACAGAGCGAGAGAGAGAGGGCGCCACAGAGCGAGAGAAAGAGGGCGCCACAGAGAGAGAGGGCGCCACAGAGCGAGAGAGAGAGGGCACACAGAGCGAGAGAGAGAGGGCGCCACAGAGAGAGAGAGGGTGCCACAGAGAGAGAGAGGGCGCCACAGAGAGAGAGAGGGCGCCACAGAGAGAGAGAGGGCGCCACAGAGAGAGAGAGGGCACCACAGAGCGAGAGAGGGCGCCACAGAGAGAGAGAGAGGGCGCCACAGAGAGAGAGAGAGGGCACCACAGAGAGAGAGAGGGCACCACAGAGAGAGAGAGAGGGCGATACAGAGAGAGAGAGGGCGACACAGAGAGAGAGAGGGCGACACAGAGAGAGAGAGGGCGACACAGAGAGAGAGAGGGCGACACAGAGAGAGGGCGACACAGAGAGAGGGCGACACAGAGAGAGAGAGGGCGACACAGAGAGAGAGAGAGAGAGAGGGCGACACAGAGAGAGAGAGAGAGGGCGACACAGAGAGAGAGAGAGAGCGACACAGAGAGAGGGCGACACAGAGAGAGGGCGACACAGAGAGAGGGCGACACAGAGAGAGGGCGACACAGAGAGAGAGAGAGGGCGACACAGAGAGAGAGAGGGTGACACAGAGAGAGAGAGGGCGACACAGAGCGAGAGACAGGGTGCCACAGAGCGAGAGAGAGGGTGCCACAGAGAGAGAGAGGCAGCCACAGAGCGAGAGAGGGGGCGCCACAGAGCGAGAGAGAGAGGGTGCCACAGAGCGAGAGAAAGAGGGTGCCACAGAGAGAGAGGGCGCCACAGAGCGAGAGAGAGAGGGCACACAGAGCGAGAGAGAGAGGGCGCCACAGAGAGAGAGAGGGTGCCACAGAGAGAGAGAGGGCGCCACAGAGCGAGAGAGGGCGCCACAGAGCGAGAGAGGGTGCCATAGAGAGAGAGAGAGAGGGTGCCACAGAGAGAGAGAGAGAGAGGGCACCACAGAGAGAGAGAGAGGGCACCACAGAGAGAGAGAGAGGGCGATACAGAGAGAGAGAGGGCGACACAGAGAGAGGGCGACACAGAGAGAGGGCGACACAGAGAGAGAGAGGGCGACACAGAAAGAGAGAGAGAGAGAGAGAGAGGGCGACACAGAGAGAGAGAGAGGGCGACACAGAGAGAGAGAGAGAGAGCGACACAGAGAGAGGGCGACACAGAGAGAGGGCGACACAGAGAGAGGGCGACACAGAGAGAGAGAGGGCGACACAGAGAGAGAGAGGGCAACACAGAGAGAGAGAGGGCGACACAGAGAGAGAGAGGGCGACACAGAGAGAGAGAGGGTGACACAGAGAGAGAGAGGGCACCACAGAGAGAGTGAGGGCACCACAGAGAGAGAGAGGGTGCCACAGAGAGAGAGAGGGCGACACAGAGAGAGAGAGAGAGAGGGCGCCACAGAGAGAGAGAGAGAGGGCACCACAGAGAGAGAGGGTGCCACAGAGAGAGAGAGAGAGGGTGCCACAGAGAGAGAGAGAGGGCACCACAGAGTGAGACAGAGGGCGCCACAGAGAGAGAGAGAGGGCGCCACAGAGAGAGAGAGGGCGCCACAGAGCGAGAGAGAGAGGGCGCCACAGAGCAAGAGAAAGGGCGCCACAGAGCGAGAGAGAGGGCGCCACAGAGCGAGAGAGAGGGCGCCACAGAGTGAGAGAGGGTGCCACAGAGAGATAGAGAGAGGGCGCCACAGAGAGAGAGAGGGTGCCACAGAGAGAGAGAGGGCACCACAGAGAGAGAGGGCACCACAGAGAGAGAGAGAGAGAGAGCGCCACAGAGAGAGAGAGAGAGGGCGCCACAGAGAGAGAGAGGGCGCCACAGAAAGAGAGAGAGGGCGCCACAGAGAGAGAGAAAGGACGCCACAGAGAGAGAGAGAGAGGTCGCCACAGAGAGCGAGAGAGGGCGCCACAGAGCGAGAAAGAGGGCACAGCAGAGCGAGAGAGGGCGCCACAGAGCGAGAGAGAGGGCGCCACAGAGCGAGAGAGAGGGCGCCACAGAGCGAGAGTGAGGGCGCCACAGAGCGAGAGAGAGGGTGCCACAGAGAGAGAGAGGGCGCCACAGAGCGAGAGAGGGGGCGCCACAGAGCGAGAGAGAGGGCGCCACAGAGAGAGAAAGGGCGCCACAGAGCGAGAGAGAGGGCGCCACAGAGCGAGAGAAAGAGGGTGCCACAGAGAGAGAGAGAGAGAGCGTGCCACAGAGAGAGAGAAAGAGGGTGCTACAGAGCGAGAGAAAGAGGGCGCCACAGACAGAGAGAGGGCACACAGAGCGAGAGAGAGAGGGCGCCACAGAGAGAGAAAGGGCGCCACAGAGAGAGAGAGGGCGCCACAGAGCGAGAGAGAGGGCGCCACAGAGCGAGAGAGAGGGTGCCACAGAGAGAGAGAGGGTGCCACAGAGCGAGAGAGAGAGGGCACCACAGAGCGAGAGAGAGGGTGCCACAGAGAGAGAGAGGGTGCCACAGAGCGAGAGAGAGAGGGCACCACAGAGCGAGAGAGAGCGGGCACCACAGAGCGAGAGAGGGTGCCACAGAGCGAGAGAGAGGGCGCCACAGAGCGAGAGAGAGGGCGCCACAGAGAGAGAGAGGGCGCCACAGAGCGAGAGAAAGAGGGCGCCACAGAGAGAGAGAGCGTGCCACAGAGAGAGAGAGAGATGGTACCACAGAGCGAGAGAGAGAGGGCACCACAGAGAGAGAGAGGGCGCCACAGAGCAAGAGAGGGCTCCACAGAGCGAGAGAGGGCGCCACAGAGCGAGAGAGGGCGCCACAGAGAGAGAGAGGGCGCCACAGAGAGAGAGAGGGTGCCACAGAGAGAGAGAGAGACGGCGCCACAGAGCGAGAGAGAGGGAGACACAGAGAGAGAGAGAGAGAGCGCCACAAAGCGAGAGAGAGGGTGCCACAGAGCGAGAGAGAGGGCGCCACAGAGAGAGAGAGGGCACCACAGAGAGAGAGAGAGAGGGCGCCACAAAGCGAGAGAGAGGGCGCCACAGAGCGAGAGAGAGGGCGCCACAGAGCGAGAGAGATGGCGCCACAGAGCGAGAGAGATGGCGCCACAGAGCGAGAGACAGGGCGCCGCAGAGCGAGAGAAAGAGGGTGCCACAGAGAGAGAGAGAGGGCGCCACAGAGAGAGAGAGGGCGCCACAGAGCGAGAGAAAGAGGGCGCCACAGAGAGAGAGAGCGTGCCACAGAGAGAGAGAGAGATGGTACCACAGAGCGAGAGAGAGAGGGCACCACAGAGAGAGAGAGGGCGCCACAGAGCAAGAGAGGGCTCCACAGAGCGAGAGAGGGCGCCACAGAGCGAGAGAGGGCGCCACAGAGAGAGAGAGGGCGCCACAGAGAGAGAGAGGGTGCCACAGAGAGAGAGAGAGACGGTGCCACAGAGCGAGAGAGAGGGAGACACAGAGAGAGAGAGAGAGAGCGCCACAAAGCGAGAGAGAGGGTGCCACAGAGCGAGAGAGAGGGCGCCACAGAGAGAGAGAGGGCACCACAGAGAGAGAGAGAGAGGGCGCCACAAAGCGAGAGAGAGGGCGCCACAGAGCGAGAGAGAGGGCGCCACAGAGCGAGAGAGATGGCGCCACAGAGCGAGAGAGATGGCGCCACAGAGCGAGAGACAGGGCGCCGCAGAGCGAGAGAAAGAGGGTGCCACAGAGAGAGAGAGAGAGAGCGTGCCACAGAGAGAGAGAGAGAGGGTACCACAGAGCGAGAGAGAGGGCGCCACAGAGAGAGAGAGGGTGACACAGAGCAAGAGAGGGCGCCACAGAGCGAGAGAGGCCGCCACAGAGCAAGAGAGGGCGCCACAGAGAGAGAGAGAGAGAGAGGGTGCCACAGAGCGAGAGAGAGGGCACCACAGAGCGAGAGAGAGAGGGCACCACAGAGCGAGAGAGGGCGCCACAGAGCGAGAAAGGGCGCCACAGAGCGAGAGAGAGGGCGCCACAGAGCGAGAGAGAGGGCGCCACAGAGAGAGAGAGGGCGCCACAGATCGAGAGAGAGGGCGCCACAGAGCGAGAGAAAGAGGGTGCCACAGAGCGAGAGAGAGAGCACGCCACAGAGAGAGAGGGCGCCACAGAGAGAGAGAAAGAGGGTGCCACAGAGAGAGAGAGAGGGCGCCACAGAGCGAGAGAGAGGGAGACACAGAGAGAGAGAGGGCGACACACAGAGAGAGAGAGGGCGACACAGAGACAGAGAGGGGTACACAGAGAGAGAGAGGGCGACAGAGAGAGAGAGAGAGGGCGCCACAGAGCGAGAGAGGGCACCACAGAGCGAGAGAGAGGGCGCCACAGAGCGAGAGAGAGGGTGCCACAGAGAGAGAGAGAGAGAGCGTGCCACAGAGAGAGAGAGGGTACCACAGAGCGAGAGAGAGAGGGCGCCACAGAGAGAGAGAGGGCGCCACAGAGCAAGAGAGGGTGCCACAGAGAGAGCGAGAGAGGGCGCCACAGAGCGAGAGAGGGCGCCACAGAGAGAGAGAGGGCGCCACAGAGAGAGAGAGGGCGCCACAGAGAGAGAGAGAGAGAGGGTGCCACAGAGAGAGAGAGACGGCACCATAGAGCGAGAGAGGGCGACACAGAGAGAGAGAGAGGGCGCCACAGAGAGAGAGAGAGGGTGCCACAGAGAGAGAGAGGGCGCCACAGAGCGAGAGAGGGGGCGCCACAGAGCGAGAGAGAGGGGGCGCCACAGAGCGAGAGAGAGAGGGCGCCACAGAGCGAGAGAAAGAGGGCGCCACAGAGAGAGAGGGCGCCACAGAGCGAGAGAGAGAGGGCACACAGAGCGAGAGAGAGAGGGCGCCACAGAGAGAGAGAGGGTGACACAGAGAGAGAGAGGGCGCCACAGAGAGAGAGAGGGCGCCACAGAGAGAGAGAGGGCGCCACAGAGAGAGAGAGGGCGCCACAGAGCGAGAGAGGGCGCCACAGAGAGAGAGAGAGGGCGCCACAGAGAGAGAGAGAGGGCACCACAGAGAGAGAGAGAGGGCACCACAGAGAGAGAGAGAGGGCGATACAGAGAGAGAGAGGGCGACACAGAGAGAGAGAGGGCGACACAGAGAGAGAGAGGGCGACACAGAGAGAGAGAGGGCGACACAGAGAGAGGGCGACACAGAGAGAGAGAGGGCAACACAGAGAGAGAGAGAGAGAGGGCGACACAGAGAGAGAGAGAGAGGGCGACACAGAGAGAGAGAGAGAGCGACACAGAGAGAGGGCGACACAGAGAGAGGGCGACACAGAGAGAGGGCGACACAGAGAGAGGGCGACACAGAGAGAGAGAGAGGGCGACACAGAGAGAGAGAGGGTGACACAGAGAGAGAGAGGGCGACACAGAGCGAGAGACAGGGTGCCACAGAGCGAGAGAGAGGGTGCCACAGAGAGAGAGAGGCAGCCACAGAGCGAGAGAGGGGGCGCCACAGAGCGAGAGAGAGAGGGTGCCACAGAGCGAGAGAAAGAGGGTGCCACAGAGAGAGAGGGCGCCACAGAGCGAGAGAGAGAGGGCACACAGAGCGAGAGAGAGAGGGCGCCACAGAGAGAGAGAGGGTGCCACAGAGAGAGAGAGGGCGCCACAGAGCGAGAGAGGGCGCCACAGAGCGAGAGAGGGTGCCATAGAGAGAGAGAGAGAGGGTGCCACAGAGAGAGAGAGAGAGAGGGCACCACAGAGAGAGAGAGAGGGCACCACAGAGAGAGAGAGAGGGCGATACAGAGAGAGAGAGGGCGACACAGAGAGAGGGCGACACAGAGAGAGGGCGACACAGAGAGAGAGAGGGCGACACAGAGAGAGAGAGAGAGAGAGAGAGAGAGGGCGACACAGAGAGAGAGAGAGGGCGACACAGAGAGAGAGAGAGAGAGCGACACAGAGAGAGGGCGACACAGAGAGAGGGCGACACAAAGACAGGGCGACACAGAGAGAGAGAGGGCGACACAGAGAGAGAGAGGGCGACACAGAGAGAGAGAGGGCGACACAGAGAGAGAGAGGGCGACACAGAGAGAGAGAGGGCGACACAGAGAGAGAGAGGGTGACACAGAGAGAGAGAGGGCACCACAGAGAGAGTGAGGGCACCACAGAGAGAGAGAGGGTGCCACAGAGAGAGAGAGGGCGACACAGAGAGAGAGAGAGAGAGGGCGCCACAGAGAGAGAGAGAGAGGGCACCACAGAGAGAGAGGGTGCCACAGAGAGAGAGAGAGAGGGTTCCACAGAGAGAGAGAGAGGGCACCACAGAGTGAGACAGAGGGCGCCACAGAGAGAGAGAGAGGGCGCCACAGAGAGAGAGAGGGCGCCACAGAGCGAGAGAGAGAGGGCGCCACAGAGCGAGAGAAAGGGCGCCACAGAGTGAGAGAGAGGGCGCCACAGAGCGAGAGAGAGGGCGCCACAGAGTGAGAGAGGGTGCCACAGAGACATAGAGAGAGGGCGCCACAGAGAGAGAGAGGGTGCCACAGAGAGAGAGAGGGCACCACAGAGAGAGAGGGCACCACAGAGAGAGAGAGAGAGAGAGCGCCACAGAGAGAGAGAGAGAGGGCGCCACAGAGAGAGAGAGGGCGCCACAGAAAGAGAGAGAGGGCGCCACAGAGAGAGAGAAAGGACGCCACAGAGAGAGAGAGAGAGGGCGCCACAGAGAGCGAGAGAGGGCGCCACAGAGCGAGAAAGAGGGCACAGCAGAGCGAGAGAGGGCGCCACAGAGCGAGAGAGAGGGCGCCACAGAGCGAGAGAGAGGGCGCCACAGAGCGAGAGTGAGGGCGCCACAGAGCGAGAGAGAGGGTGCCACAGAGAGAGAGAGGGCGCCACAGAGCGAGAGAGGGGGCGCCACAGAGCGAGAGAGAGGGCGCCACAGAGAGAGAAAGGGCGCCACAGAGCGAGAGAGAGGGCGCCACAGAGCGAGAGAAAGAGGGTGCCACAGAGAGAGAGAGAGAGAGCGTGCCACAGAGAGAGAGAAAGAGGGTGCTACAGAGCGAGAGAAAGAGGGCGCCACAGACAGAGAGAGGGCACACAGAGCGAGAGAGAGAGGGCGCCACAGAGAGAGAAAGGGCGCCACAGAGAGAGAGAGGGCGCCACAGAGCGAGAGAGAGGGCGCCACAGAGCGAGAGAGAGGGTGCCACAGAGCGAGAGAGAGGGCGCCACAGAGAGAGAGAGGGCGCCACAGAGCGAGAGAGAGAGGGCACCACAGAGCGAGAGAGAGAGGGCACCACAGAGTGAGAGAGGGTGCCACAGAGCGAGAGAGAGGGCGCCACAGAGCGAGAGAGAGGGTGCCACAGAGCGAGAGAGAGGGCGCCACAGAGCGAGAGAGAGGGCGCCACAGAGAGAGAAAGGGCGCCACAGAGCGAGAGAGAGGGCGCCACAGAGCGAGAGAAAGAGGGTGCCACAGAGAGAGAGAGAGAGAGCGTGCCACAGAGAGAGAGAGGGTACCACAGAGCGAGAGAGAGAGGGCGCCACAGAGAGAGAGAGGGCGCCACAAAGCAAGAGAGGGTGCCACAGAGAGAGCGAGAGAGGGCGCCACAGAGCGAGAGAGGGCACCACAGAGAGAGAGAGGGCGCCACAGAGAGAGAGAGAGAGAGGGCACACAGAGCGAGAGAGAGAGGGCGCCACAGAGAGAGAGAGGGTGCCACAGAGAGAGAGAGAGGGTGCCACAGAGCGAGAGAGGGCACCACAGAGCGAGAGAGGGTGCCACAGAGAGAGCGAGAGGGCGCCACAGAGAGAGAGAGAGGGCGCCACAGAGAGAGAGAGAGGGCACCACAGAGAGAGAGAGAGGGCACCACAGAGAGAGACAGAGGGCGATACAGAGAGAGAGAGGGCGATACAGAGAGAGAGAGGGCAACACAGAGAGAGAGAGGGCGACACAGAGAGAGGGCGACACAGAGAGAGAGAGGGCGACACAGAGAGAGAGAGAGAGAGAGAGAGAGGGCGACAAAGAGAGAGAGGGCGAAAGAGAGAGAGAGAGAGCGACACAGAGAGAGGGCGACACAGAGAGAGGGCGACACAGAGAGAGGGCGACACAGAGAGAGGGCGACACAGAGAGAGAGAGAGGGCGACAGAGAGAGAGAGGGCGACACAGAGAGAGAGAGAGAGGGTGCCACAGAGAGAGAGAGAGGGCACCACAGAGCGAGAGAGAGAGGGTGCCACAGAGCGAGAGAAAGAGGGTGCCACAGAGAGAGAGGGCGCCACAGAGCGAGAGAGAGAGGGCACACAGAGCGAGAGAGAGAGGGCGCCACAGAGAGAGAGAGGGTGCCACAGAGAGAGAGAGGGCGCCACAGAGCGAGAGACAGGGTGCCACAGAGCGAGAGAGAGGGTGCCACAGAGAGAGAGAGGCAGCCACAGAGCGAGAGAGGGGGCGCCACAGAGCGAGAGAGAGAGGGTGCCACAGAGCGAGAGAAAGAGGGTGCCACAGAGAGAGAGGGCGCCACAGAGCGAGAGAGAGAGGGCACACAGAGCGAGAGAGAGAGGGCGCCACAGAGAGAGAGAGGGTGCCACAGAGAGAGAGAGGGCGCCACAGAGCGAGAGAGGGCGCCACAGAGCGAGAGAGGGTGCCATAGAGAGAGAGAGAGAGGGTGCCACAGAGAGAGAGAGAGAGAGGGCACCACAGAGAGAGAGAGAGGGCACCACAGAGAGAGAGAGAGGGCGATACAGAGAGAGAGAGGGCGACACAGAGAGAGGGCGACACAGAGAGAGGGCGACACAGAGAGAGAGAGGGCGACACAGAGAGAGAGAGAGAGAGAGAGAGAGAGGGCGACACAGAGAGAGAGAGAGGGCGACACAGAGAGAGAGAGAGAGAGCGACACAGAGAGAGGGCGACACAGAGAGAGGGCGACACAGAGAGAGGGCGACACAGAGAGAGAGAGGGCGACACAGAGAGAGAGAGGGCGACACAGAGAGAGAGAGGGCGACACAGAGAGAGAGAGGGCGACACAGAGAGAGAGAGGGCGACACAGAGAGAGAGAGGGTGACACAGAGAGAGAGAGGGCACCACAGAGAGAGTGAGGGCACCACAGAGAGAGAGAGGGTGCCACAGAGAGAGAGAGGGCGACACAGAGAGAGAGAGAGAGAGGGCGCCACAGAGAGAGAGAGAGAGGGCACCACAGAGAGAGAGGGTGCCACAGAGAGAGAGAGAGAGGGTTCCACAGAGAGAGAGAGAGGGCACCACAGAGTGAGACAGAGGGCGCCACAGAGAGAGAGAGAGGGCGCCACAGAGAGAGAGAGGGCGCCACAGAGCGAGAGAGAGAGGGCGCCACAGAGCGAGAGAAAGGGCGCCACAGAGCGAGAGAGAGGGCGCCACAGAGCGAGAGAGAGGGCGCCACAGAGTGAGAGAGGGTGCCACAGAGACATAGAGAGAGGGCGCCACAGAGAGAGAGAGGGTGCCACAGAGAGAGAGAGGGCACCACAGAGAGAGAGGGCACCACAGAGAGAGAGAGAGAGAGAGCGCCACAGAGAGAGAGAGAGAGGGCGCCACAGAGAGAGAGAGGGCGCCACAGAAAGAGAGAGAGGGCGCCACAGAGAGAGAGAAAGGACGCCACAGAGAGAGAGAGAGAGGGCGCCACAGAGAGCGAGAGAGGGCGCCACAGAGCGAGAAAGAGGGCACAGCAGAGCGAGAGAGGGCGCCACAGAGCGAGAGAGAGGGCGCCACAGAGCGAGAGAGAGGGCGCCACAGAGCGAGAGTGAGGGCGCCACAGAGCGAGAGAGAGGGTGCCACAGAGAGAGAGAGGGCGCCACAGAGCGAGAGAGGGGGCGCCACAGAGCGAGAGAGAGGGCGCCACAGAGAGAGAAAGGGCGCCACAGAGCGAGAGAGAGGGCGCCACAGAGCGAGAGAAAGAGGGTGCCACAGAGAGAGAGAGAGAGAGCGTGCCACAGAGAGAGAGAAAGAGGGTGCTACAGAGCGAGAGAAAGAGGGCGCCACAGACAGAGAGAGGGCACACAGAGCGAGAGAGAGAGGGCGCCACAGAGAGAGAAAGGGCGCCACAGAGAGAGAGAGGGCGCCACAGAGCGAGAAAGAGGGCGCCACAGAGCGAGAGAGAGGGTGCCACAGAGCGAGAGAGAGGGCGCCACAGAGAGAGAGAGGGCGCCACAGAGCGAGAGAGAGAGGGCACCACAGAGCGAGAGAGAGAGGGCACCACAGAGCGAGAGAGGGTGCCACAGAGCGAGAGAGAGGGCGCCACAGAGCGAGAGAGAGGGTGCCACAGAGCGAGAGAGAGGGCGCCACAGAGCGAGAGAGAGGGCGCCACAGAGAGAGAAAGGGCGCCACAGAGCGAGAGAGAGGGCGCCACAGAGCGAGAGAAAGAGGGTGCCACAGAGAGAGAGAGAGAGAGCGTGCCACAGAGAGAGAGAGGGTACCACAGAGCGAGAGAGAGAGGGCGCCACAGAGAGAGAGAGGGCGCCACAAAGCAAGAGAGGGTGCCACAGAGAGAGCGAGAGAGGGCGCCACAGAGCGAGAGAGGGCACCACAGAGAGAGAGAGGGCGCCACAGAGAGAGAGAGAGAGAGGGCACACAGAGCGAGAGAGAGAGGGCGCCACAGAGAGAGAGAGGGTGCCACAGAGAGAGAGAGAGGGTGCCACAGAGCGAGAGAGGGCACCACAGAGCGAGAGAGGGTGCCACAGAGAGAGCGAGAGGGCGCCACAGAGAGAGAGAGAGGGCGCCACAGAGAGAGAGAGAGGGCACCACAGAGAGAGAGAGAGGGCACCACAGAGAGAGACAGAGGGCGATACAGAGAGAGAGAGGGCGATACAGAGAGAGAGAGGGCAACACAGAGAGAGAGAGGGCGACACAGAGAGAGGGCGACACAGAGAGAGAGAGGGCGACACAGAGAGAGAGAGAGAGAGAGAGAGAGGGCGACAAAGAGAGAGAGGGCGAAAGAGAGAGAGAGAGAGCGACACAGAGAGAGGGCGACACAGAGAGAGGGCGACACAGAGAGAGGGCGACACAGAGAGAGGGCGACACACAGAGAGGGCGACACAGAGAGAGGGCGACACAGAGAGAGAGAGAGGGCGACACAGAGAGAGAGAGGGTGACACAGAGAGAGAGAGGGCGACACAGAGCGAGAGAGAGGGTGCCACAGAGCGAGTGAGAGGGTGACACAGAGAGAGAGAGGCAGCCACAGAGCGAGAGAGGGGGCGCCACAGAGCGAGAGAGAGAGGGCACACAGAGCGAGAGAGAGAGGGCGCCACAGAGAGAGAGGGTGCCACAGAGAGAGAGAGGGCGCCACAGAGCGAGAGAGGGCGCCACAGAGAGAGAGAGAGAGAGAGGGCGCCACAGAGGGAGAGAGAGAGGGAGCCACAGAGCGAGAGAGAGGGCACCACAGAGCGAGAGAGAGAGGGCACCACAGAGCGAGAGAGGGCGCCACAGAGCGAGAGAGGGCGCCACAGAGCGAGAGAGAGGGCGCCACAGAGCGAGAGAGAGGGCGCCACAGAGCGAGAGAGAGGGCGCCACAGAGAGAGAGAGGGCGCCACAGATCGAGAGAGAGGGCGCCACAGAGCGAGAGAAAGAGGGTGCCACAGAGCGAGAGAGAGAGCACGCCACAGAGAGAGAGGGCGCCACAGAGAGAGAGAAAGAGGGTGCCACAGAGAGAGAGAGAGGGCGCCACAGAGCGAGAGAGAGGGAGACACAGAGAGAGAGAGGGCGACACAGAGAGAGAGAGAGGGCGACACAGAGACAGAGAGGGGTACACAGAGAGAGAGAGGGCGACAGAGAGAGAGAGAGAAGGCGCCACAGAGCGAGAGAGGGCACCACAGAGCGAGAGAGAGGGCGCCACAGAGCGAGAGAGAGGGTGCCACAGAGAGAGAGAGCGTGCCACAGAGAGAGAGAGGGTACCACAGAGCGAGAGAGAGAGGGCGCCACAGAGAGAGAGAGGGCGCCACAGAGCAAGAGAGGGTGCCACAGAGAGAGCGAGAGAGGGCGCCACAGAGCGAGAGAGGGCGCCACAGAGAGAGAGAGGGCGCCACAGAGAGAGAGAGAGAGAGAGAGAGAGAGAGGGTGCCACAGAGAGAGAGAGACGGCGCCACAGAGCGAGAGAGGGCGACACAGAGAGAGAGAGAGGGCGCCACAGAGAGAGAGAGAGGGTGCCACTGAGAGAGAGAGGGCGTCACAGAGCGAGAGAGGGGGCGCCACAGAGCGAGAGAGAGAGGGTGCCACAGAGCGAGAGAAAGAGGGCGCCACAGAGAGAGAGGGCGCCACAGAGCGAGAGAGAGAGGGCACACAGAGCGAGAGAGAGAGGGCGCCACAGAGAGAGAGAGGGTGCCACAGAGAGAGAGAGGGCGCCACAGAGAGAGAGAGGGCACCACAGAGCGAGAGAGGGTGCCACAGAGAGAGAGAGAGGGCGCCACAGAGAGAGAGAGAGGGCACCACAGAGAGAGAGAGAGGGCACCACAGAGAGAGAGAGAGGGCGATACAGAGAGAGAGAGGGCGACACAGAGAGAGAGAGGGCGACACAGAGAGAGAGAGGGCGACACAGAGAGAGAGAGGGCGACACAGAGAGAGGGCGACACAGAGAGAGGGCGACACAGAGAGAGAGAGGGCGACACAGAGAGAGAGAGGGCGACACAGAGAGAGAGAGAGAGGGCGACACAGAGAGAGAGAGAGAGAGAGAGAGAGAGAGAAAGGGCGACACAGAGAGAGAGGGCGACAGAGAGAGAGAGAGAGCGACACAGAGAGAGGGCGACACAGAGAGAGGGCGACACAGAGAGAGGGCGACACAGAGAGAGGGCGACACAGAGAGAGGGCGAAACAAGGAGAGGGCGACACAGAGAGAGAGAGAGGGCGACACAGAGAGAGAGAGGGTGACACAGAGAGAGAGAGGGCGACACAGAGCGAGAGAGAGGGTGCCACAGAGCGAGTGAGAGGGTGACACAGAGAGAGAGAGGCAGCCACAGAGCGAGAGAGGGGGCGCCACAGAGCGAGAGAGAGAGGGCACACAGAGCGAGAGAGAGAGGGCGCCACAGAGAGAGAGGGTGCCACAGAGAGAGAGAGGGCGCCACAGAGCGAGAGAGGGCGCCACAGAGAGAGAGAGAGAGAGGGCGCCACAGAGAGAGAGAGAGAGAGAGGGTGCCACAGAGCGAGAGAGAGGGCACCACAGAGCGAGAGAGAGAGGGCACCACAGAGCGAGAGAGGGCGCCACAGAGCGAGAGAGGGCGCCACAGAGCGAGAGAGAGGGCGCCACAGAGCGAGAGAGAGGGCGCCACAGAGCGAGAGAGAGGGCGCCACAGAGAGAGAGAGGGCGCCACAGATCGAGAGAGAGGGCGCCACAGAGCGAGAGAAAGAGGGTGCCACAGAGCGAGAGAGAGAGCACGCCACAGAGAGAGAGGGCGCCACAGAGCGAGAGAAAGAGGGTGCCACAGAGAGAGAGAGAGGGCGCCACAGAGCGAGAGAGAGGGAGACACAGAGAGAGAGAGGGCGACACAGAGAGAGAGAGAGGGCGACACAGAGACAGAGAGGGGTACACAGAGAGAGAGAGGGCGACAGAGAGAGAGAGAAGGCGCCACAGAGCGAGAGAGGGCACCACAGAGCGAGAGAGAGGGCGCCACAGAGCGAGAGAGAGGGTGCCACAGAGAGAGAGAGCGTGCCACAGAGAGAGAGAGGGTACCACAGAGCGAGAGAGAGAGGGCGCCACAGAGAGAGAGAGGGCACCACAGAGCAAGAGAGGGTGCCACAGAGAGAGCGAGAGAGGGCGCCACAGAGCGAGAGAGGGCGCCACAGAGAGAGAGAGGGCGCCACAGAGAGAGAGAAAGAGAGAGAGAGAGGGTGCCACAGAGAGAGAGAGACGGCGCCACAGAGCGAGAGAGGGCGACACAGAGAGAGAGAGAGGGCGCCACAGAGAGAGAGAGACGGTGCCACAGAGAGAGAGAGGGCGTCACAGAGCGAGAGAGGGGGCGCCACAGAGCGAGAGAGAGAGGGTGCCACAGAGCGAGAGAAAGAGGGCGCCACAGAGAGAGAGGGCGCCACAGAGCGAGAGAGAGAGGGCACACAGAGCGAGAGAGAGAGGGCGCCACAGAGAGAGAGAGGGTGCCACAGAGAGAGAGAGGGAGAGCGCCACAGAGAGAGAGAGGGCGCCACAGAGCAAGAGAGGGTGCCACAGAGAGAGCGAGAGAGGGCGCCACAGAGCGAGAGAGGGCGCCACAGAGAGAGAGAGGGCGCCACAGATCGAGAGAGAGGGCGCCACAGAGCGAGAGAAAGAGGGTGCCACAGAGCGAGAGAGAGAGCACGCCACAGAGAGAGAGGGCGCCACAGAGAGAGAGAAAGAGGGTGCCACAGAGAGAGAGAGAGGGCGCCACAGAGCGAGAGAGAGGGAGACACAGAGAGAGAGAGGGCGACACAGAGAGAGAGAGAGGGCGACACAGAGACAGAGAGGGGTACACAGAGAGAGAGAGGGCGACAGAGAGAGAGAGAAGGCGCCACAGAGCGAGAGAGGGCACCACAGAGCGAGAGAGAGGGCGCCACAGAGCGAGAGAGAGGGTGCCACAGAGAGAGAGAGCGTGCCACAGAGAGAGAGAGGGTACCACAGAGCGAGAGAGAGAGGGCGCCACAGAGAGAGAGAGGGCGCCACAGAGCAAGAGAGGGTGCCACAGAGAGAGCGAGAGAGGGCGCCACAGAGCGAGAGAGGGCGCCACAGAGAGAGAGAGGGCGCCACAGAGAGAGAGAGAGAGAGAGAGAGAGAGAGGGTGCCACAGAGAGAGAGAGACGGCGCCACAGAGCGAGAGAGGGCGACACAGAGAGAGAGAGAGGGCGCCACAGAGAGAGAGAGAGGGTGCCACTGAGAGAGAGAGGGCGTCACAGAGCGAGAGAGGGGGCGCCACAGAGCGAGAGAGAGAGGGTGCCACAGAGCGAGAGAAAGAGGGCGCCACAGAGAGAGAGGGCGCCACAGAGCGAGAGAGAGAGGGCACACAGAGCGAGAGAGAGAGGGCGCCACAGAGAGAGAGAGGGTGCCACAGAGAGAGAGAGGGCACCACAGAGAGAGAGAGGGCACCACAGAGCGAGAGAGGGTGCCACAGAGAGAGAGAGAGGGCGCCACAGAGAGAGAGAGAGGGCACCACAGAGAGAGAGAGAGGGCACCACAGAGAGAGAGAGAGGGCGATACAGAGAGAGAGAGGGCGACACAGAGAGAGAGAGGGCGACACAGAGAGAGAGAGGGCGACACAGAGAGAGAGAGGGCGACACAGAGAGAGGGCGACACAGAGAGAGGGCGACACAGAGAGAGAGAGGGCGACACAGAGAGAGAGAGGGCGACACAGAGAGAGAGAGAGAGGGCGACACAGAGAGAGAGAGAGAGAGAGAGAGAGAGAGAGAAAGGGCGACACAGAGAGAGAGGGCGACAGAGAGAGAGAGAGAGCGACACAGAGAGAGGGCGACACAGAGAGAGGGCGACACAGAGAGAGGGCGACACAGAGAGAGGGCGACACAGAGAGAGGGCGACACAGAGAGAGGGCGACACAGAGAGAGAGAGAGGGCGACACAGAGAGAGAGAGGGTGACACAGAGAGAGAGAGGGCGACACAGAGCGAGAGAGAGGGTGCCACAGAGCGAGTGAGAGGGTGACACAGAGAGAGAGAGGCAGCCACAGAGCGAGAGAGGGGGCGCCACAGAGCGAGAGAGAGAGGGCACACAGAGCGAGAGAGAGAGGGCGCCACAGAGAGAGAGGGTGCCACAGAGAGAGAGAGGGCGCCACAGAGCGAGAGAGGGCGCCACAGAGAGAGAGAGAGAGAGGGCGCCACAGAGAGAGAGAGAGAGAGAGGGAGCCACAGAGCGAGAGAGAGGGCACCACAGAGCGAGAGAGAGAGGGCACCACAGAGCGAGAGAGGGCGCCACAGAGCGAGAGAGGGCGCCACAGAGCGAGAGAGAGGGCGCCACAGAGCGAGAGAGAGGGCGCCACAGAGCGAGAGAGAGGGCGCCACAGAGAGAGAGAGGGCGCCACAGATCGAGAGAGAGGGCGCCACAGAGCGAGAGAAAGAGGGTGCCACAGAGCGAGAGAGAGAGCACGCCACAGAGAGAGAGGGCGCCACAGAGCGAGAGAAAGAGGGTGCCACAGAGAGAGAGAGAGGGCGCCACAGAGCGAGAGAGAGGGAGACACAGAGAGAGAGAGGGCGACACAGAGAGAGAGAGAGGGCGACACAGAGACAGAGAGGGGTACACAGAGAGAGAGAGGGCGACAGAGAGAGAGAGAAGGCGCCACAGAGCGAGAGAGGGCACCACAGAGCGAGAGAGAGGGCGCCACAGAGCGAGAGAGAGGGTGCCACAGAGAGAGAGAGCGTGCCACAGAGAGAGAGAGGGTACCACAGAGCGAGAGAGAGAGGGCGCCACAGAGAGAGAGAGGGCACCACAGAGCAAGAGAGGGTGCCACAGAGAGAGCGAGAGAGGGCGCCACAGAGCGAGAGAGGGCGCCACAGAGAGAGAGAGGGCGCCACAGAGAGAGAGAAAGAGAGAGAGAGAGGGTGCCACAGAGAGAGAGAGACGGCGCCACAGAGCGAGAGAGGGCGACACAGAGAGAGAGAGAGGGCGCCACAGAGAGAGAGAGACGGTGCCACAGAGAGAGAGAGGGCGTCACAGAGCGAGAGAGGGGGCGCCACAGAGCGAGAGAGAGAGGGTGCCACAGAGCGAGAGAAAGAGGGCGCCACAGAGAGAGAGGGCGCCACAGAGCGAGAGAGAGAGGGCACACAGAGCGAGAGAGAGAGGGCGCCACAGAGAGAGAGAGGGTGCCACAGAGAGAGAGAGGGCGCCACAGAGAGAGAGAGGGCACCACAGAGCGAGAGAGGGTGCCACAGAGAGAGAGAGAGGGCGCCACAGAGAGAGAGAGAGGGCACCACAGAGAGAGAGAGAGGGCACCACAGAGAGAGAGAGAGGGCGATACAGAGAGAGAGAGGGCGACACAGAGAGAGAGAGGGCGACACAGAGAGAGAGAGGGCGACACAGAGAGAGAGAGGGCGACACAGAGAGAGGGCGACACAGAGAGAGGGCGACACAGAGAGAGAGAGAGGGCGACACAGAGAGAGAGAGGGCGCCACAGAGCGAGAGAGAGGGAGACACAGAGAGAGAGAGGGCGACACAGAGAGAGAGAGAGGGCGACACAGAGACAGAGAGGGGTACACAGAGAGAGAGAGGGCGACAGAGAGAGAGAGAAGGCGCCACAGAGCGAGAGAGGGCACCACAGAGCGAGAGAGAGGGCGCCACAGAGCGAGAGAGAGGGTGCCACAGAGAGAGAGAGCGTGCCACAGAGAGAGAGAGGGTACCACAGAGCGAGAGAGAGAGGGCGCCACAGAGAGAGAGAGGGCACCACAGAGCAAGAGAGGGTGCCACAGAGAGAGCGAGAGAGGGCGCCACAGAGCGAGAGAGGGCGCCACAGAGAGAGAGAGGGCGCCACAGAGAGAGAGAAAGAGAGAGAGAGAGGGTGCCACAGAGAGAGAGAGACGGCGCCACAGAGCGAGAGAGGGCGACACAGAGAGAGAGAGAGGGCGCCACAGAGAGAGAGAGACGGTGCCACAGAGAGAGAGAGGGCGTCACAGAGCGAGAGAGGGGGCGCCACAGAGCGAGAGAGAGAGGGTGCCACAGAGCGAGAGAAAGAGGGCGCCACAGAGAGAGAGGGCGCCACAGAGCGAGAGAGAGAGGGCACACAGAGTGAGAGAGAGAGGGCGCCACAGAGAGAGAGAGGGTGCCACAGAGAGAGAGAGGGCGCCACAGAGAGAGAGAGGGCACCACAGAGCGAGAGAGGGTGCCACAGAGAGAGAGAGAGGGCGCCACAGAGAGAGAGAGAGGGCACCACAGAGAGAGAGAGAGGGCACCACAGAGAGAGAGAGAGGGCGATACAGAGAGAGAGAGGGCGACACAGAGAGAGAGAGGGCGACACAGAGAGAGAGAGGGCGACACAGAGAGAGAGAGGGCGACACAGAGAGAGGGCGACACAGAGAGAGGGCGACACAGAGAGAGAGAGGGCGACACAGAGAGAGAGAGAGAGAGGGCGACACAGAGAGAGAGAGAGAGGGCGACACAGAGAGAGAGAGAGAGCGACACAGAGAGAGGGCGACACAGAGAGAGGGCGACACAGAGAGAGGGCGACACAGAGAGAGAGAGAGGGCGACACAGAGAGAGAGAGGGTGACACAGAGAGAGAGAGGGCGACACAGAGCGAGAGACAGGGTGCCACAGAGCGAGAGAGAGGGTGCCACAGAGAGAGAAAGGCAGCCACAGAGCGAGAGAGGGGGCGCCACAGAGCGAGAGAGAGAGGGTGCCACAGAGCGAGAGAAAGAGGGCGCCACAGAGAGAGAGGGCGCCACAGAGCGAGAGAGAGAGGGCACACAGAGCGAGAGAGAGAGGGCGCCACAGAGAGAGAGAGGGTGCCACAGAGCGAGAGAGAGAGGGCACCACAGAGCGAGAGAGAGAGGGCACCACAGAGCGAGAGAGGGTGCCACAGAGCGAGAGAGAGGGCGCCACAGAGCGAGAGAGAGGGTGACACAGAGAGAGAGAGAGAGAGCGACACAGAGAGAGGGCGACACAGAGAGAGGGCGACACAGAGAGAGGGCGACACAGAGAGAGAGAGGGCGACACAGAGAGAGAGAGGGCGACACAGAGAGAGAGAGGGTGACACAGAGAGAGAGAGGGCACCACAGAGAGAGTGAGGGCACCACAGAGAGAGAGAGGGTGCCACAGAGAGAAAGAGGGCGACACAGAGAGAGAGAGAGAGAGAGGGCGCCACAGAGAGAGAGAGAGAGGGCACCACAGAGAGAGAGGGTGCCACAGAGAGAGAGAGAGAGGGTGCCACAGAGAGAGAGAGAGGGCACCACAGAGCGAGACAGAGGGCGCCACAGAGAGAGAGAGAGGGCGCCACAGAGAGAGAGAGGGTGCCACAGAGCGAGAGAGAGAGGGCGCCACAGAGCGAGAGAGAGGGCGCCACAGAGCGAGAGAGAGGGCGCCACAGAGCGAGAGAGAGGGCGCCACAGAGTGAGAGAGGGTGCCACAGAGAGATAGAGAGAGGGCGCAACAGAGAGAGAGAGGGTGCCACAGAGAGAGAGGGCACCACAGAGAGAGCGGGCACCACAGAGAGAGAGAGAGAGAGAGCGCCACAGAGAGAGAGAGAGAGGGCGCCACAGAGAGAGAGAGGGCGCCACAGAGAGAGAGAGAGGGCGCCACAGAGAGAGAGAAAGGACGCCACAGAGAGAGAGAGAGAGGGCGCCACAGAGAGCGAGAGAGGGCACACAGAGCGAGAGAGGGCGCCACAGAGCGAGAGAGAGGGCACAGCAGAGCGAAAGAGGGCGCCACAGAGCGAGAGAGAGGGCGCCACAGAGCGAGAGAGAGGGCGCCACAGAGTGAGAGAGGGGGCGCCACAGAGCGAGAGAGAGAGGGTGCTACAGAGCGAGAGAAAGAGGGCGCCACAGACAGAGAGAGGGCACACAGAGCGAGAGAGAGAGGGCGCCACAGAGAGAGAAAGGGCGACACAGAGAGAGAGAGGGCGCCACAGAGCGAGAGAGAGGACGCCACAGAGCGAGAGAGAGGGTGCCACAGAGCGAGAGAGAGGGCGCCACAGAGAGAGAGAGGGCGCCACAGAGCGAGAGAGAGAGGGCACCACAGAGCGAGAGAGAGAGGGCACCACAGAGCGAGAGAGGGTGCCACAGAGCGAGAGAGAGGGCGCCACAGAGCGAGAGAGAGGGTGCCACAGAGCGAGAGAGAGGGCGCCACAGAGCGAGAGAGAGGGCGCCACAGAGAGAGAAAGGGCGCCACAGAGCGAGAGAGAGGGCACCACAGAGCGAGAGAAAGAGGGTGCCACAGAGAGAGAGAGAGAGAGAGCGTGCCACAGAGAGAAAGAGGGTACCACAGAGCGAGAGAGAGAGGGCGCCACAGAGAGAGAGAGGGCGCCACAGAGCAAGAGCGGGTGCCACAGAGAGAGCGAGAGAGGGCGCCACAGAGCGAGAGAGGGCGCCACAGAGAGAGAGAGGGCGCCACAGAGAGAGAGAGAGAGGGCACACAGAGCGAGAGAGAGAGGGCGCCACAGAGAGAGAGAGAGAGAGGGCGCCACAGAGAGAGAAAGGCAGCCACAGAGCGAGAGAGGGGGCGCCACAGAGCGAGAGAGAAAGGGTGCCACAGAGCGAGAGAAAGAGGGCGCCACAGAGAGAGAGGGCGCCACAGAGCGAGAGAGAGAGGGCACACACAGCGAGAGAGAGAGGGTGCCACAGAGAGAGAGAGGGTGCCACAGAGAGAGAGAGGGCGCCACAGAGCGAGAGAGGGCGCCACAGAGCGAGAGAGGGTGCCATAGAGAGAGAGAGAGAGGGTGCCACAGAGAGAGAGAGAGAGGGCACCACAGAGAGAGAGAGAGGGCACCACAGAGAGAGAGAGAGGGCGATACAGAGAGAGAGAGAGGGCGACACAGAGAGAGGGCGACACAGAGAGAGGGCGACACAGAGAGAGAGAGGGCGACACAGAGAGAGAGAGAGAGAGGGCGACACAGAGAGAGAGAGAGGGCGACACAGAGAGAGAGAGAGAGCGACACAGAGAGAGGGCGACACAGAGAGAGGGCGACACAGAGAGAGGGCGACACAGAGAGAGAGAGGGCGACACAGAGAGAGAGAGGGCGACACAGAGAGAGAGAGGGTGACACAGAGAGAGAGAGGGCACCACAGAGAGAGTGAGGGCACCACAGAGAGAGAGAGGGTGCCACAGAGAGAGAGAGGGCGACACAGAGAGAGAGAGAGAGAGGGCGCCACAGAGAGAGAGAGAGAGAGAGAGGGCACCACAGAGAGAGAGGGTGCCACAGAGAGAGAGAGAGAGGGTGCCACAGAGAGAGAGAGAGGGCACCACAGAGCGAGACAGAGGGCGCCACAGAGAAAGAGAGAGGGCGCCACAGAGAGAGAGAGGGTGCCACAGAGCGAGAGAGAGAGGGCGCCACAGAGCGAGAGAGAGGGCGCCACAGAGCGAGAGAGAGGGCGCCACAGAGCGAGAGAGAGGGCGCCACAGAGTGAGAGAGGGTGCCACAGAGAGATAGAGAGAGGGCGCAACAGAGAGAGAGAGGGTGCCACAGAGAGAGAGGGCACCACAGAGAGAGAGGGCACCACAGAGAGAGAGAGAGAGAGAGCGCCACAGAGAGAGAGAGAGAGGGCGCCACAGAGAGAGAGAGGGCGCCACAGAGAGAGAGAGAGGGCGCCACAGAGAGAGAGAAAGGACGCCACAGAGAGAGAGAGAGAGGGCGCCACAGAGAGCGAGAGAGGGCGCCACAGAGCGAGAGAGGGCGCCACAGAGCGAGAGAGAGGGCACAGCAGAGCGAAAGAGGGCGCCACAGAGCGAGAGAGAGGGCGCCACAGAGCAAGAGAGAGGGCGCCACAGAGCGAGAGAGGGGGCGCCACAGAGCGAGAGAGAGAGGGTGCTACAGAGCGAGAGAAAGAGGGCGCCACAGACAGAGAGAGGGCACACAGAGCGAGAGAGAGAGGGCGCCACAGAGAGAGAAAGGGCGACACAGAGAGAGAGAGGGCGCCACAGAGCGAGAGAGAGGGCGCCACAGAGCGAGAGAGAGGGCACCACAGAGCGAGAGAGGGTGCCACAGAGCGAGAGAGAGGGCGCCACAGAGCGAGAGAGAGGGTGCCACAGAGCGAGAGAGAGGGCGCCACAGAGCGAGAGAGAGGGCGCCACAGAGAGAGAAAGGGCGCCACAGAGCGAGAGAGAGGGCACCACAGAGCGAGAGAAAGAGGGTGCCACAGAGAGAGAGAGAGAGAGCGTGCCACAGAGAGAAAGAGGGTACAACAGAGCGAGAGAGAGAGGGCGCCACAGAGAGAGAGAGGGCGCCACAGAGCAAGAGAGGGTGCCACAGAGAGAGCGAGAGAGGGCGCCACAGAGCGAGAGAGGGCGCCACAGAGAGAGAGAGGGCGCCACAGAGAGAGAGAGAGAGGGCACACAGAGCGAGAGAGAGAGGGCTCCACAGAGAGAGAGAGAGAGAGGGCGCCACAGAGAGAGAGAGAGAGAGAGAGGGCACCACAGAGAGAGAGGGTGCCACAGAGAGAGAGAGAGAGGGTGCCACAGAGAGAGAGAGAGGGCACCACAGAGCGAGACAGAGGGCGCCACAGAGAGAGAGAGAGGGCGCCACAGAGAGAGAGAGGGTGCCACAGAGCGAGAGAGAGAGCGCGCCACAGAGCGAGAGAGAGGGCGCCACAGAGCGAGAGAGAGGGCGCCACAGAGTGAGAGAGGGTGCCACAGAGAGATAGAGAGAGGGCGCAACAGAGAGAGAGAGGGTGCCACAGAGAGAGAGGGCACCACAGAGAGAGAGGGCACCACAGAGAGAGAGAGAGAGAGAGAGAGCGCCACAGAGAGAGAGAGAGAGGGCGCCACAGAGAGAGCGAGGGCGCCACAGAGAGAGAGAGAGGGCGCCACAGAGAGAGAGAAAGGACGCCACAGAGAGAGAGAGAGAGGGCGCCACAGAGAGCGAGAGAGGGCGCCACAGAGCGAGAGAGGGCGCCACAGAGCGAGAGAGAGGGCACAGCAGAGCGAAAGAGGGCGCCACAGAGCGAGAGAGAGGGCGCCACAGAGCGAGAGAGAGGGCGCCACAGAGCGAGAGAGGGGGCGCCACAGAGCGAGAGAGAGAGGGTGCTACAGAGCGAGAGAAAGAGGGCGCCACAGACAGAGAGAGGGCACACAGAGCGAGAGAGAGAGGGCGCCACAGAGAGAGAGAGGGCGCCACAGAGCGAGAGAGAGGGTGCCACAGAGCGAGAGAGAGGGCGCCACAGAGAGAGAGAGGGCGCCACAGAGCGAGAGAGAGAGGGCACCACAGAGCGAGAGAGAGAGGGCACCACAGAGCGAGAGAGGGTGCCACAGAGCGAGAGAGAGGGCGCCACAGAGCGAGAGAGAGGGTGCCACAGAGCGAGAGAGAGGGCGCCACAGAGCGAGAGAGAGGGCGCCACAGAGAGAGAAAGGGCGCCACAGAGCGAGAGAGAGGGCACCACAGAGCGAGAGAAAGAGGGTGCCACAGAGAGAGAGAGAGAGAGAGAGCGTGCCACAGAGAGAAAGAGGGTACCACAGAGCGAGAGAGAGAGGGCGCCACAGAGAGAGAGAGGGCGCCACAGAGCAAGAGAGGGTGCCACAGAGAGAGCGAGAGAGGGCGCCACAGAGCGAGAGAGGGCGCCACAGAGAGAGAGAGGGCGCCACAGAGAGAGAGAGAGAGGGCACACAGAGCGAGAGAGAGAGGGCGCCACAGAGAGAGAGAGGGTGCCACAGAGAGAGAGAGAGGGTGCCACAGAGCGAGAGAGGGCACCACAGAGCGAGAGAGGGTGCCACAGAGAGAGCGAGAGGGCGCCACAGAGAGAGAGAGGGTGCCACAGAGAGAGAGAGGGTGCCACAGAGAGAGAGGGCACCACAGAGAGAGAGGGCACCACAGAGAGAGAGAGAGAGAGAGCGCCACAGAGAGAGAGAGAGAGGGCGCCACAGAGAGAGAGAGGGCGCCACAGAGAGAGAGAGAGGGCACCACAGAGAGAGAGAGAGGGCGCCACAGAGAGAGAGAAAGGACGCCACAGAGAGAGAGAGAGAGGGCGCCACAGAGAGCGAGAGAGGGCGCCACAGAGAGAGAGAGGGCGCCACAGAGCGAGAGAGAGAGGGCACCACAGAGCGAGAAAGAGAGGGCACCACAGAGCGAGAGAGGGTGCCACAGAGCGAGAGAGAGAGGGCGCCACAGAGCGAGAGAGAGGGCGCCACAGAGCGAGAGAGAGGGCGCCACAGAGCGAGAGAGAGGGCGCCACAGAGTGAGAGAGGGTGCCACAGAGAGATAGAGAGAGGGCGCAACAGAGAGAGAGAGGGTGCCACAGAGAGAGAGGGCACCACAGAGAGAGAGAGAGAGAGAGCGCCACAGAGAGAGAGAGAGAGGGCGCCACAGAGAGAGAGAGGGCGCCACAGAGAGAGAGAGAGGGCGCCACAGAGAGAGAGAAAGGACGCCACAGAGAGAGAGAGAGAGGGCGCCACAGAGAGCGAGAGAGGGCGCCACAGAGCGAGAGAGGGCGCCACAGAGCGAGAGAGAGGGCACAGCAGAGCGAAAGAGGGCGCCACAGAGCGAGAGAGAGGGCGCCACAGAGCGAGAGAGAGGGCGCCACAGAGCGAGAGAGGGGGCGCCACAGAGCGAGAGAGAGAGGGTGCTACAGAGCGAGAGAAAGAGGGCGCCACAGACAGAGAGAGGGCACACAGAGCGAGAGAGAGAGGGAGCCACAGAGAGAGAAAGGGCGACACAGAGAGAGAGAGGGCGCCACAGAGCGAGAGAGAGGACGCCACAGAGCGAGAGAGAGGGTGCCACAGAGCGAGAGAGAGGGCGCCACAGAGAGAGAGAGGGCGCCACAGAGCGAGAGAGAGAGGGCACCACAGAGCGAGAGAGAGAGGGCACCACAGAGCGAGAGAGGGTGCCACAGAGCGAGAGAGAGGGCGCCACAGAGCGAGAGAGAGGGTGCCACAGAGCGAGAGAGAGGGCGCCACAGAGCGAGAGAGAGGGCGCCACAGAGAGAGAAAGGGCGCCACAGAGCGAGAGAGAGGGCACCACAGAGCGAGAGAAAGAGGGTGCCACAGAGAGAGAGAGAGAGAGAGCGTGCCACAGAGAGAAAGAGGGTACCACAGAGCGAGAGAGAGAGGGCGCCACAGAGAGAGAGAGGGCGCCACAGAGCAAGAGCGGGTGCCACAGAGAGAGCGAGAGAGGGCGCCACAGAGCGAGAGAGGGCGCCACAGAGAGAGAGAGGGCGCCACAGAGAGAGAGAGAGAGGGCACACAGAGCGAGAGAGAGAGGGCGCCACAGAGAGAGAGAGAGAGAGGGCGCCACAGAGAGAGAAAGGCAGCCACAGAGCGAGAGAGGGGGCGCCACAGAGCGAGAGAGAAAGGGTGCCACAGAGCGAGAGAAAGAGGGCGCCACAGAGAGAGAGGGCGCCACAGAGCGAGAGAGAGAGGGCACACACAGCGAGAGAGAGAGGGTGCCACAGAGAGAGAGAGGGTGCCACAGAGAGAGAGAGGGCGCCACAGAGCGAGAGAGGGCGCCACAGAGCGAGAGAGGGTGCCATAGAGAGAGAGAGAGAGGGTGCCACAGAGAGAGAGAGAGAGGGCACCACAGAGAGAGAGAGAGGGCACCACAGAGAGAGAGAGAGGGCGATACAGAGAGAGAGAGGGCGACACAGAGAGAGGGCGACACAGAGAGAGGGCGACACAGAGAGAGAGAGGGCGACACAGAGAGAGAGAGAGAGAGGGCGACACAGAGAGAGAGAGAGGGCGACACAGAGAGAGAGAGAGAGAGCGACACAGAGAGAGGGCGACACAGAGAGAGGGCGACACAGAGAGAGGGCGACACAGAGAGAGAGAGGGCGACACAGAGAGAGAGAGGGCGACACAGAGAGAGAGAGGGTTGACACAGAGAGAGAGAGGGCACCACAGAGAGAGTGAGGGCACCACAGAGAGAGAGAGGGTGCCACAGAGAGAGAGAGGGCGACACAGAGAGAGAGAGAGAGAGGGCGCCACAGAGAGAGAGAGAGAGAGAGGGCACCACAGAGAGAGAGGGTGCCACAGAGAGAGAGAGAGAGGGTGCCACAGAGAGAGAGAGAGGGCACCACAGAGCGAGACAGAGGGCGCCACAGAGAGAGAGAGAGGGCGCCACAGAGAGAGAGAGGGTGCCACAGAGCGAGAGAGAGAGGGCGCCACAGAGCGAGAGAGAGGGCGCCACAGAGCGAGAGAGAGGGCGCCACAGAGCGAGAGAGAGGGCGCCACAGAGTGAGAGAGGGTGCCACAGAGAGATAGAGAGAGGGCGCAACAGAGAGAGAGAGGGTGCCACAGAGAGAGAGGGCACCACAGAGAGAGAGGGCACCACAGAGAGAGAGAGAGAGAGAGCGCCACAGAGAGAGAGAGAGAGGGCGCCACAGAGAGAGAGAGGGCGCCACAGAGAGAGAGAGAGGGCGCCACAGAGAGAGAGAAAGGACGCCACAGAGAGAGAGAGAGAGGGCGCCACAGAGAGCGAGAGAGGGCGCCACAGATCGAGAGAGGGCGCCACAGAGCGAGAGAGAGGGCACAGCAGAGCGAAAGAGGGCGCCACAGAGCGAGAGAGAGGGCGCCACAGAGCGAGAGAGAGGGCGCCACAGAGCGAGAGAGGGGGCGCCACAGAGCGAGAGAGAGAGGGTGCTACAGAGCGAGAGAAAGAGGGCGCCACAGACAGAGAGAGGGCACACAGAGCGAGAGAGAGAGGGCGCCACAGAGAGAGAAAGGGCGACACAGAGAGAGAGAGGGCGCCACAGAGCGAGAGAGAGGGCGCCACAGAGCGAGAGAGAGGGTGCCACAGAGCGAGAGAGAGGGCGCCACAGAGAGAGAGAGGGCGCCACAGAGCGAGAGAGAGAGGGCACCACAGAGCGAGAGAGAGAGGGCACCACAGAGCGAGAGAGGGTGCCACAGAGCGAGAGAGAGGGCGCCACAGAGCGAGAGAGAGGGTGCCACAGAGCGAGAGAGAGGGCGCCACAGAGCGAGAGAGAGGGCGCCACAGAGAGAGAAAGGGCGCCACAGAGCGAGAGAGAGGGCACCACAGAGCGAGAGAAAGAGGGTGCCACAGAGAGAGAGAGAGAGAGAGCGTGCCACAGAGAGAAAGAGGGTACCACAGAGCGAGAGAGAGAGGGCGCCACAGAGAGAGAGAGGGCGCCACAGAGCAAGAGAGGGTGCCACAGAGAGAGCGAGAGAGGGCGCCACAGAGCGAGAGAGGGCGCCACAGAGAGAGAGAGGGCGCCACAGAGAGAGAGAGAGAGGGCACACAGAGCGAGAGAGAGAGGGCGCCACAGAGAGAGAGAGAGAGAGGGCGCCACAGAGAGAGAGAGAGAGAGAGGGCACCACAGAGAGAGAGGGTGCCACAGAGAGAGAGAGAGAGGGTGCCACAGAGAGAGAGAGGGCACCACAGAGCGAGACAGAGGGCGCCACAGAGAGAGAGAGAGGGCGCCACAGAGAGAGAGAGGGTGCCACAGAGCGAGAGAGAGAGGGCGCCACAGAGCGAGAGAGAGGGCGCCACAGAGCGAGAGAGAGGGCGCCACAGAGTGAGAGAGGGTGCCACAGAGAGATAGAGAGAGGGCGCAACAGAGAGAGAGAGGGTGCCACAGAGAGAGAGGGCACCACAGAGAGAGAGGGCACCACAGAGAGAGAGAGAGAGAGAGAGAGCGCCACAGAGAGAGAGAGAGAGGGCGCCACAGAGAGAGAGAGGGCGCCACAGAGAGAGAGAGAGGGCGCCACAGAGAGAGAGAAAGGACGCCACAGAGAGAGAGAGAGAGGGCGCCACAGAGAGCGAGAGAGGGCGCCACAGAGCGAGAGAGGGCGCCACAGAGCGAGAGAGAGGGCACAGCAGAGCGAAAGAGGGCGCCACAGAGCGAGAGAGAGGGCGCCACAGAGCGAGAGAGAGGGCGCCACAGAGCGAGAGAGGGGGCGCCACAGAGCGAGAGAGAGAGGGTGCTACAGAGCGAGAGAAAGAGGGCGCCACAGACAGAGAGAGGGCACACAGAGCGAGAGAGAGAGGGCGCCACAGAGAGAGAAAGGGCGACACAGAGAGAGAGAGGGCGCCACAGAGCGAGAGAGAGGGCGCCACAGAGCAAGAGAGAGGGTGCCACAGAGCGAGAGAGAGGGCGCCACAGAGAGAGAGAGGGCGCCACAGAGCGAGAGAGAGAGGGCACCACAGAGCGAGAGAGAGAGGGCACCACAGAGCGAGAGAGGGTGCCACAGAGCGAGAGAGAGGGCGCCACAGAGCGAGAGAGAAGGTGCCACAGAGCGAGAGAGAGGGCACCACAGAGCGAGAGAGAGGGCGCCACAGAGAGAGAAAGGGCGCCACAGAGCGAGAGAGAGGGCACCACAGAGCGAGAGAAAGAGGGTGCCACAGAGAGAGAGAGAGAGAGAGAGCGTGCCACAGAGAGAAAGAGGGTACCACAGAGCGAGAGAGAGAGGGCGCCACAGAGAGAGAGAGGGCGCCACAGAGCAAGAGAGGGTGCCACAGAGAGAGCGAGAGAGGGCGCCACAGAGCGAGAGAGGGCGCCACAGAGAGAGAGAGGGCGCCACAGAGTGAGAGAGGGTGCCACAGAGAGATAGAGAGAGGGCGCAACAGAGAGAGAGAGGGTGCCACAGAGAGAGAGGGCACCACAGAGAGAGAGGGCACCACAGAGAGAGAGAGAGAGAGAGAGAGCGCCACAGAGAGAGAGAGAGAGGGCGCCACAGAGAGAGCGAGGGCGCCACAGAGAGAGAGAGAGGGCGCCACAGAGAGAGAGAAAGGACGCCACAGAGAGAGAGAGAGAGGGCGCCACAGAGAGCGAGAGAGGGCGCCACAGAGCGAGAGAGGGCGCCACAGAGCGAGAGAGAGGGCACAGCAGAGCGAAAGAGGGCGCCACAGAGCGAGAGAGAGGGCGCCACAGAGCGAGAGAGAGGGCGCCACAGAGCGAGAGAGGGGGCGCCACAGAGCGAGAGAGAGAGGGTGCTACAGAGCGAGAGAAAGAGGGCGCCACAGACAGAGAGAGGGCACACAGAGCGAGAGAGAGAGGGCGCCACAGAGAGAGAGAGGGCGCCACAGAGCGAGAGAGAGGGTGCCACAGAGCGAGAGAGAGGGCGCCACAGAGAGAGAGAGGGCGCCACAGAGCGAGAGAGAGAGGGCACCACAGAGCGAGAGAGAGGGTGCCACAGAGAGAGAGAGGGCGCCACAGAGCGAGAGAGGGTGCCACAGAGAGAGCGAGAGAGGGCGCCACAGAGCGAGAAAGGGCGCCACAGAGAGAGAGAGGGTGCCACAGAGAGAGAGAGAGTGTGCCACAGAGAGAGAGAGACGGCGCCACAGAGCGAGAGAGGGCGACACAGAGAGAGAGATATGGCGCCACAGAGAGAGAGAGAGGGTGCCACAGAGAGAGAGAAGAGGGCACACAGAGCGAGAGAGAGAGGGCTCCACAGGGAGAGAGAGGGTGCCACAGAGAGAGAGAGGGCGCCACAGAGCGAGAGAGGGCACCACAGAGCGAGAGAGGGTGCCACAGAGAGAGAGAGAGGGTGCCACAGAGAGAGAGAGAGGGCACAGAGAGAGAGAGAGGGCACCACAGAGAGAGAGAGAGGGCGATACAGAGAGAGAGAGGGCGACACAGAGAGAGAGAGGGCGACACAGAGAGAGAGAGGGCGACACAGAGAGAGAAAGGGCGACACAGAGAGAGGGCGACACAGAGAGAGAGAGGGTGATACAGAGAGAGAGAGAGAGAGAGAGGGCGACACAGAGAGAGAGAGAGGGCGACACAGAGAGAGAGAGCGGACACAGAGAGAGGGCGACACAGAGAGAGGGCGACACAGAGAGAGGGCGACACAGAGAGAGAGAGAGGGCGACACAGAGAGAGAGAGGGTGACACAGAGAGAGAGAGGGCACCACAGAGAGAGTGAGGGCACCACAGAGAGAGAGAGGGTGCCACAGAGAGAGAGAGGGCGCCATAGAGAGAGAGAGAGAGAGGGCAACACAGAGAGAGAGGGTGCCACAGAGAGAGAGAGAGAGGGTGCCACAGAGAGAGAGAGAGGGCACCACAGAGCGAGACAGAGGGTGCCACAGAGAGAGAGAGAGGGCGCCACAGAGAGAGAGAGGTTGCCACAGAGAGAGAGAGGGCGCCACAGAGAGAGAGAGGGCGCCACAGAGCGAGAGAGGGTGCCACAGAGAGAGAGAGAGAGGGCACCACAGAGAGAGAGAGAGAGGGCACCACAGAGAGAGAGAGAGGGCGATACAGAGAGAGAGAGGGCGACACAGAGAGAGAGAGGGCGACACAGAGAGAGAGAGGGCGACACAGAGAGAGGGCGACACAGAGAGAGAGAGGGCGACACAGAGAGAGAGAGAGAGGGCGCCATAGAGAGAGAGAGAGAGAGAGAGGGGCACCACAGAGAGAGAGGGTGCCACAGAGAGAGAGAGAGAGGGTGCCACAGAGAGAGAGAGAGAGGGTGCCACAGAGAGAGAGAGAGGGCACCACAGAGCGAGACAGAGGGTGCCACAGAGAGAGAGAGAGGGCGCCACAGAGAGAGAGAGGGTGCCACAGAGCGAGAGAGAGAGGGCGCCACAGAGCGAGAGAGAGGGCGCCACAGAGCGAGAGAGAGGGCGCCACAGAGCGAGAGAGAGGGTGCCACAGAGAGAGAGAGGGTGCCACAGAGAGAGAGAGAGAGAGGGCGCCACAGAGAGAGAGAGGGTGCCACAGAGAGAGAGGGCACCACAGAGAGAGAGAGAGAGAGCGCCACAGAGAGAGAGAGAGAGGGTGCCACAGAGAGAGAGAGGGCGCCACAGAGAGAGAGAGAGGGCGCCACAGAGAGAGAGAGAGAGGACGCCACAGAGAGAGAGAGGGGCGCCACAGAGAGCGAGAGAGGGCGCCACAGAGCGAGAGAGGGCGCCACAGAGCGAGAGAGAGGGCACAGCAGAGCGAAAGAAGGGCGCCACAGAGCGAGAGAGAGGGCGCCACAGAGCGAGAGACGAGGGCGACACAGAGCGAGAGTGAGGGCGCCACAGAGCGAGAGAGAGGGTGCCACAGAGAGAGAAAGGGCGCCACTGAGCGAGAGAGGGGGCGCCACAGAGCGAGAGAGAGAGGGTGCTACAGAGCGAGAGAAAGAGGGCGCCACAGACAGAGAGAGGGCACACAGAGCGAGAGAGAGAGGGCGCCACAGAGAGAGAAAGGGCGACACAGAGAGAGAGAGAGAGAGAGAGAGAGAGGGCGACACAGAGAGAGAGAGAGGGCGACACAGAGAGAGAGAGAGAGAGAGAGAGAGAGAGAGAGAGAGAGAGAGAGCGACACAGAGAGAGGGCGACACAGAGAGAGGGCGACACAGAGAGAGAGAGAGAGGGCGCCACAGAGAGAGTGAGGGCACCACAGAGAGAGAGAGGGCGCCACAGAGAGAGAGAGGGCGCCACAGAGAGAGAGGGCGCCACAGAGAGAGAGAGAGAGAGGGCACCACAGAGAGAGAGGGCGCCACAGAGAGAGAGAGAGAGGGTTCCACAGAGAGAGAGAGAGAGGGCACCACAGAGCGAGAGAGAGGGAGAGAGAGAGAGAGGGCGGCACAGAGAGAGAGAGGGCAACACAGAGAGAGAGGGGTACACAGAGAGAGAGAGGGCAACACAGAGAGAGAGAGGGCGCCACAGAGCGAGAGAGGGCGCCACAGAGCGAGAGAGAGGGTGCCACAGAGCGAGAGAGAGGGCGCCACAGAGTGAGAGAGAGGGCGCCACAGAGCGAGAGAGAGGGCGCCACAGAGCGAGACAGAGGGTGCCACAGAGAGAGAGAGGGCGCCACAGAGCGAGAGAGAGAGGGCACCACAGAGCGAGAGAGAGAGGGCACCACAGAGCGAGAGAGGGCCGCCACAGAGCGAGAGAGAGGGCGCCACAGAGCGAGAGAGGAGGGCGCCACAGAGCGAGAGAGAGGGCGCCACAGAGCGAGAGAGAGGGCGCCCAGAGAGAGAGAGGGTGCCACAGAGAGAGAGAGAGAGGGCGCCACAGAGTGAGAGTAGGTGCCACAGAGAGAGAGGGCACCACAGAGAGAGAGAGAGAGAGCGCCACAGAGAGAGAGAGAGATAGCGCCACAGAGAGAGAGAGAGAGGGCACCACAGAGCAAGAGAGGGTGCCACAGAGAGAGCGAGAGAGGGCGCCACAGAGCGAGAAAGGGCGCCACAGAGAGAGAGAGGGCGCCACAGAGAGAGAGAGAGAGTGTGCCACAGAGAGAGAGAGACGGCGCCACAGAGCGAGAGAGGGCGACACAGAGAGAGAGAGAGGGCGCCACACAGAGAGAGAGAGAGGGTGCCACAGAGAGAGAGAGGGCGCCACAGAGAGAGAGAGGGGGCGCCACAGAGCGAGAGAGAGAGGGTGCCACAGAGCGAGAGAAAGAGGGCGCCACAGAGAGAGAGGGCGCCACAGAGCGAGAGAGAGAGGGCACACAGAGCGAGAGAGAGAGGGCGCCACAGAGAGAGAGAGGGTGCCACAGAGAGAGAGAGGGCGCCACAGAGCGAGAGAGGGCACCACAGAGCGAGAGACGGTGCCACAAAGAGAGAGAGAGGGGCGCCACAGAGAGAGAGAGAGGGCACCACAGAGAGAGAGAGAGGGCACCACAGAGAGAGAGAGAGGGCGACACAGAGAGAGAGAGGGCGACACAGAGAGAGAGAGGGCGACACAGAGAGAGAGAGGGCGACACAGAGAGAGAGAGGGCGACACAGAGAGAGAGAGGGCGACACAGAGAGAGGGCGACACAGAGAGAGAGAGGCGATACAGAGAGAGAGAGAGAGGGCGACACAGAGAGAGAGAGAGGGTGCCACAGAGAGAGAGAGGGCGCCACAGAGAGAGAGAGGGGGCGCCACAGAGCGAGAGAGAGAGGGGTGCCACAGAGCGAGAGAAAGAGGGCGCCACAGAGAGAGAGGGCGCCACAGAGCGAGAGAGAGAGGGCACACAGAGCGAGAGAGAGAGGGCGCACAGAGAGAGAGAGGGTGCCACAGAGAGAGAGAGGGTGCCACAGAGCGAGAGAGGGCACCACAGAGCGAGAGAGGGTGCCACAGAGAGAGAGAGGGCGCCACAGAGCGAGGAGAGGGCCAGAGGAGAGAGGGCACCACAGAGCGAGAGAGGGCGCCACAGAGCGGAGAGGGCCAGAGGAGAGGAGGGCGCCACAGAGGCGAGAGAGAGAGGCGCGAGCAGAAGACAGAGAAGGCAGAAGAGAGAGCAGACACAAGAGCGAGAAGAGAGAGAGAGAAGAGAGAGAAGAGAGGGCCAAGAGAGGGAGCGAGAGAGAGGGCGCCACAGAGCGAGAGAGAGGGCGCCACAGAGAGAGAGAGGGTGCCACAGAGAGAGAGAGAGAGGGCGCCACAGAGTGAGAGTAGGTGCCACAGAGAGAGAGGGCGCCACAGAGAGAGAGAGAGAGAGCGCCACGAGCGCCACAGAGAGAGAGAGAGATAGCGCCACAGAGAGAGAGAGAGAGGGCACCACAGAGCAAGAGAGGGTGCCACAGAGAGAGCGAGAGAGGGCGCCACAGAGCGAGAAAGGGCGCCACAGAGAGAGAGAGGGCGCCACAGAGAGAGAGAGAGAGTGTGCCACAGAGAGAGAGAGACGGCGCCACAGAGCGAGAGAGGGCGACACAGAGAGAGAGAGAGGGCGCCACAGAGAGAGAGAGAGGGTGCCACAGAGAGAGAGAGGGCGCCACAGAGAGAGAGAGGGGGCGCCACAGAGCGAGAGAGAGAGGGTGCCACAGAGCGAGAGAAAGAGGGCGCCACAGAGAGAGAGGGCGCCACAGAGCGAGAGAGAGAGGGCACACAGAGCGAGAGAGAGAGGGCGCCACAGAGAGAGAGAGGGTGCCACAGAGAGAGAGAGGGCGCCACAGAGCGAGAGAGGGCGCCACAGAGCGAGAGAGGGTGCCACAAAGAGAGAGAGAGGGTGCCACAGAGAGAGAGAGAGGGCACCACAGAGAGAGAGAGAGGGCACCACAGAGAGAGAGAGAGGGCGACACAGAGAGAGAGAGGGCGACACAGAGAGAGAGAGGGCGACACAGAGAGAGAGAGGGCGACACAGAGAGAGAGAGGGCGACACAGAGAGAGAGAGGGCGACACAGAGAGAGGGCGACACAGAGAGAGAGAGGGCGATACAGAGAGAGAGAGAGAGGGCGACACAGAGAGAGAGAGAGGGTGCCACAGAGAGAGAGAGGGCGCCACAGAGAGAGAGAGGGGGCGCCACAGAGCGAGAGAGAGAGGGTGCCACAGAGCGAGAGAAAGAGGGCGCCACAGAGAGAGAGGGCGCCACAGAGCGAGAGAGAGAGGGCACACAGAGCGAGAGAGAGAGGGCGCCACAGAGAGAGAGAGGGTGCCACAGAGAGAGAGAGGGCGCCACAGAGCGAGAGAGGGCACCACAGAGCGAGAGAGGGTGCCACAAAGAGAGAGAGAGGGTGCCACAGAGAGAGAGAGAGGGCACCACAGAGAGAGAGAGAGGGCACCACAGAGAGAGAGAGAGGGCGACACAGAGAGAGAGAGGGCGACACAGAGAGAGAGAGGGCGACACAGAGAGAGAGAGGGCGACACAGAGAGAGGGCGACACAGAGAGAGAGAGGGCGATACAGAGAGAGAGAGAGAGGGCGACACAGAGAGAGAGAGCGACACAGAGAGAGGGCGACACAGAGAGAGGGCGACACAGAGAGAGAGAGAGAGGGCGACACAGAGAGAGAGAGGGTGACACAGAGAGAGAGAGGGCGACACAGAGCGAGAGACAGGGTGCCACAGAGCGAGAGAGAGGGTGCCACAGAGAGAGAGAGGCTGCCACAGAGCGAGAGAGGGGGCGCCACAGAGCGAGAGATAGAGGGTGCCACAGAGCGAGAGAAAGAGGGCGCCACAGAGAGAGAGGGTGCCACAGAGCGAGAGAGAGAGGGCACACAGAGCGAGAGAGAGAGGGCGCCACAGAGAGAGAGAGGGTGCCACAGAGAGAGAGAGGGCGCCACAGAGCGAGAGAGGGCGCCACAGAGCGAGAGAGGGTGCCACAGAGAGAGAGAGAGAGAGAGGGTGCCACAGAGAGAGAGAGAGAGAGGGCACCACAGAGAGAGAGGGCACCACAGAGAGAGAGAGAGGGCGATACAGAGAGAGAGAGGGCGACACAGAGAGAGAGAGGGCGACACAGAGAGAGGGCGACACAGAGAGAGGGCGACACAGAGAGAGAGAGGGCGACACAGAGAGAGAGAGAGAGAGAGGGTGACACAGAGAGAGAGAGGGCACCACAGAGAGAGTGAGGGCACCACAGAGAGAGAGAGGGTGCCACAGAGAGAGAGAGGGCGACACAGAGAGAGAGAGAGAGAGGGCGCCATAGAGAGAGAGAGAGAGAGAGAGAGAGAGAGAGGGCAACACAGAGACTGAGGGTGCCACAGAGAGAGAGAGAGAGGGTGCCACAGAGAGAGAGAGAGGGCACCACAGAGCGAGACAGAGGGTGCCACAGAGAGAGAGAGAGGGCGCCACAGAGAGAGAGAGGGCGCCACAGAGCAAGAGAGAGGGCGCCACAGAGCGAGAGAGAGGGCGCCACAGAGCGAGAGAGAGGGCACCACAGAGCGAGAGAGAGGGCGCCACAGAGAGAGAGAGAGAGGGCGCCACAGAGAGAGAGGGTGCCACAGAGAGAGAGGGCACCACAGAGAGAGAGAGAGAGAGAGCGCCACAGAGAGAGAGAGAGAAGAGGGCGCCACAGAGAGAGAGAGGGCGCCACAGAGAGAGAGAGAGGGCGCCACAGAGAGAGAGAGAGGACGCCACAGAGAGAGAGAGGGCGCCACAGAGAGCGAGAGAGGGCGCCACAGAGCGAGAGAGGGCGCCACAGAGCGAGAGAGAGGGCACAGCAGAGCGAAAGAGGGCGCCACAGAGCGAGAGAGAGGGCGCCACAGAGCGAGAGAGAGGGCGACACAGAGCGAGAGTGAGGGCGCCACAGAGCGAGAGAGAGGGTGCCACAGAGAGAGAGAGGGCGCCACTGAGCGAGAGAGGGGGCGCCACAGAGCGAGAGAGAGAGGGTGCTACAGAGCGAGAGAAAGAGGGCGCCACAGACAGAGAGAGGGCACACAGAGCGAGAGAGAGAGGGCGCCACAGAGAGAGAAAGGGCGACACAGAGAGAGAGAGGGCGCCACAGAGCGAGAGAGGGCACCACAGAGCGAGAGAGAGGGCGCCACAGAGCGAGAGAGAGTGTGCCACAGAGCGAGAGAGAGGGCGCCACAGAGAGAGAGAGGGCGCCACAGAGCGAGAGAGAGAGGGCACCACAGAGCGAGAGAGAGAGGGCACCACAGAGCGAGAGAGAGAGGGCACCACAGAGCGAGAGAGAGGGCGCCACAGAGCGAGAGAGAGGGCGACACAGAGCGAGAGAAAGAGGGGTGCCACAGAGCGAGAGAGAGAGAGCGTGCCACAGAGAGAGAGAGGGTACCACAGAGCGAGAGAGAGAGGGCGCCACAGAGAGAGAGAGGGCGCCACAGAGCAAGAGAGGGTGCCACAGAGAGAGCGAGAGAGGGCGCCACAGAGCGAGAAAGGGCGCCACAGAGAGAGAGAGGGCGCCACAGAGAGAGAGAGAGAGAGGGCACACAGAGCGAGAGAGAGAGGGCGCCACAGAGAGAGAGGGTGCCACAGAGAGAGAGGGCGCCACAGAGCGAGAGAGGGCACCACAGAGCGAGAGAGGGCGCCACAGAGAGAGAGAGAGGGCGCCACAGAGAGAGAGAGAGAGAGGGCACCACAGAGAGAGAGAGAGGGCACCACAGAGAAAGAGAGAGGGCGATACAGAGAGAGAGAGGGCGATACAGAGAGAGAGAGGGCGACACAGAGAGAGAGAGGGCAACACAGAGAGAGAGAGGGCGACACAGAGAGAGGGCGACACAGAGAGAGAGAGGGCGACACAGAGAGAGAGAGAGAGAGAGAGGGCGACACAGAGAGAGAGAGAGGGCGACAGAGAGAGAGAGAGAAAGCGACACAGAGAGAGGGCGACACAGAGAGAGGGCGACACAGAGAGAGGGCGACACAGAGAGAGGGCGACACAGAGAGAGAGAGAGGGCGACACAGAGAGAGAGAGGGGACACAGAGAGAGAGAGGGCGACACAGAGCGAGAGAGAGGGTGCCACAGAGCGAGTGAGAGGGTGCCACAGAGAGAGAGATGCAGCCACAGAGCGAGAGAGAGGCAGCCACAGAGCGAGAGAGGGGGCGCCACAGAGCGAGAGAGAGAGGGTGCCACAGAGCGAGAGAAAGAGGGCGCCACAGAGAGAGAGAGGGCGCCACAGAGCGAGAGAGAGAGGGCGCCACAGAGAGAGAGGGTGCCACAGAGAGAGAGAGGGCGCCACAGAGCGAGAGAGGGCGCCACAGAGCGAGACAGGGTGCCACAGAGAGAGAGAGAGGGTGCCACAGAGAGAGAGAGAGAGGGTGCCACAGAGAGAGAGGGCACCACAGAGAGAGATAGAGGGCACCACAGAGAGAGAGGGCGATATAGAGATAGAGAGGGCGACACAGAGAGAGAGAGGGCGACACAGAGAGAGGGCGACACAGAGAGAGGGCGACACAGAGAGAGAGAGGGCGACACAGAGAGAGAGAGGGCGACACAGAGAGAGAGAGAGAGAGAGAGAGAGAGAGAGAGAGAGAGAGAGGGCGACACATAGAGAGAGAGAGAGGGCGACACAGAGAGAGAGAGAGAGAGAGAGCGACACAGAGAGAGGGCGACACAGAGAGAGGGCGACACAGAGAGAGAGAGAGAGGGCGCCACAGAGAGAGAGAGGGCGCCACAGAGAGAGAGGGCGCCAGAGAGAGAGAGAGAGAGGGCACCACAGAGAGAGAGGGCGCCACAGAGAGAGAGAGAGAGGGTGCCACAGAGAGAGAGAGAGGGTGCCACAGAGAGAGAGAGAGGGCACCACAGAGCGAGAGAGAGGGAGACACAGAGAGAGAGAGAGAGAGAGAGAGAGAGAGAGAGAGAGAGAGAGAGAGAGGGCGGCACAGAGAGAGAGAGGGCAACACAGAGAGAGAGGGGTACACAGAGAGAGAGAGGGCGACACAGAGAGAGAGAGGGCGCCACAGAGCGAGAGTGGGCGCCACAGAGCGAGAGAGAGGGTGCCACAGAGCGAGAGAGAGGGCGCCACAGAGCGAGAGAGAGGGCGCCACAGAGCGAGAGAGAGGGCGCCACAGAGCGAGACAGAGGGTGCCACAGAGAGAGAGAGAGGGCACCACAGAGCGAGAGAGAGAGGGCACCACAGAGCGAGAGAGAGAGGACACCACAGAGCGAGAGAGGGCGCAACAGAGCGAGAGAGAGGGCGCCACAGAGCGAGAGAGATTTCGCCACAGAGCGAGAGAGAGGGCGCCACAGAGAGAGAGAGGGTGCCACAGAGAGAGAGAGAGAGGGCGCCACAGAGTGAGAGAAGGTGCCACAGAGAGAGAGGGCGCCACAGAGAGAGAGAGAGAGAGCGCCACAGAGAGAGAGAGAGAGAGAGGGGCGCCACAGAGAGAGAGAGAGAGGGCGCCACAGAGAGAGAGAGAGAGAGGGCGCCACAGAGAGAGAGAGAGAGAGAGGGCACCACAGAGAGAGAGGACGCCACAGAGAGAGAGAGAGAGAGGGCGCCACAGAGAGCGAGAGAGGGCGCCACAGAGCGAGAGAGGGCGCCACAGAGCGAGAGAGGGCGCCACAGAGCGAGAGAGGGCACAGCAGAGCGAAAGAGGGCGCCACAGAGCGAGAGAGAGGGCGCCACAGAGCGAGAGAGGGAGCCACAGAGCGAGAGAGAGGGCGCCACAGAGCGAGAGAGAGGGTGCCACAGAGAGAGAGAGGGCGCCACAGAGCGAGAGAGGGGGCGCCACAGAGCGAGAGAGAGTGCTACAGAGAGAGAGAAAGAGGGTGCCACAGAGAGAGAGTGACACAGAGAGAGGGCGACACAGAGAGAGGGCGACACAGAGAGAGGGTGACAGAGAGAGAGAGAGAGGGTGACACAGAGAGAGAGAGGGCGACACAGAGAGAGAGAGGGCGACACAGAGAGAGAGAGGGCGACACAGAGAGAGAGAGGGCGACACAGAGAGAGAGAGGGCGACACAGAGAGAGAGAGGGCGACACAGAGAGAGAGAGGGCGACACAGAGAGAGAGAGGGCGACACAGAGCAAGAGAGAGGGTGCCACAGAGTGAGAGAGAGGGTGCCACAGAGAGAGAGAGGCAGCCACAGAGCGAGAGAGGGGGGCGCCACAGAGCGAGAGAGAGAGGGTGCCACAGAGCGAGAGAGAGAGGGCGCCACAGAGAGAGAGAGGGCGCCACAGAGCGAGAGAGAGAGGGTACACAGAGCGAGAGAGAGAGGGCGCCACAGAGAGAGAGAGAGGGTGCCACAGAGAGAGAGAGGGCGCCACAGAGCGAGAGAGGGCGCCACAGAGCGAGAGAGGGTGCCACAGAGAGAGAGAGGGTGCCACAGAGAGAGAGAGAGAGAGAGAGGGCACCACAGAGCGAGAGAGAGGGCGCCACAGAGAGAGAGAAGGTGCCACAGAGAGAGAGAGAGAGAGAGGGCGCCACAGAGTGAAAGAGGGTGCCACAGAGAGAGAGGGCGCCACAGAGAGAGAGAGGGCGCCACAGAGCGAGAGAGAGAGGGCACAAAGAGTGAGAGAGAGAGGGCGCCACAGAGAGAAAGAGGGTGCCACAGAGAGAGAGAGGGCGCCACAGAGCGAGAGGGCGCCACAGAGCGAGAGAGGGTGCCACAGAGAGAGAGAGGGTGCCACAGAGAGAGAGAGAGGGCACCACAGAGAGAGAGAGAGAGAGAGAGAGAGGGCACCACAGAGAGAGAGAGAGGGCGATACAGAGAGAGAGAGGGCGACACAGAGAGAGAGAGGGCGACACAGAGAGAGTGAGGGCACCACAGAGAGAGAGAGGGCGCCACAGAGAGATAGAGAGAGAGAGGGCGCCACAGAGAGAGAGAGGGCGCCACAGAGAGAGAGAGAGAGGGCGCCACAGAGAGAGAGAGAGAGGGTGCCACAGAGAGAGAGAGAGAGAGGGCACCACAGAGCGAGAGAGAGGGCACCACAGAGCGAGAGAGAGGGAGACAGAGAGAGAGAGAGAGAGAGAGAGGGCGACACAGAGAGATAGAGGGCAACACAGAGAGAGAGAGGGGTACACAGAGAGAGAGAGGGCGACACAGAGAGAGAGAGGGCGCCACAGAGCGAGAGAGAGGGCGCCACAGAGCGAGAGAGAGGGCACCACAGAGCGAGAGAGAGGGTGCCACAGAGCGAGAGAGAGAGGGTGCCACAGAGAGAGAGAGGGCGCCACAGAGCGAGAGAGAGAGGGCTCCACAGAGCGAGAGAGAGAGGGCGCCACAGAGCGAGAGAGAGAGGGCACCACAGAGCAAGAGAGAGGGTGCCACAGAGCGAGAGAGAGAGGGCGCCACAGAGCGAGAGAGAGAGGGCGCCAGAGAGCGAGAGAGAGGGCGCCACAGAGCGAGAGAAAGAGGGTGCCACAGAGCGAGAGAGAGAGCGCGCCACAGAGAGAGAGAGAGGGGCACCACAGAGCGAGAGAGAAAGGGCGCCACAGAGCAAGAGAGGGCGCCACAGAGCGAGAGAGGGCGCCACAGAGCGAGAGAGGGCGCCACAGAGAGAGAGAGGGCGCCACAGAAAGAGAGAGAGAAAGGGCACCACAGAGAGAGAGAGAGGGCGACACAGAGAGAGAGAGGGTGACACAGAGAGATAGAGGGCGCCACAGAGAGAGAGAGGGCGCCACAGAGAGAGAGGGCGCCACAGAGAGAGAGAAAGAGGGCGCCACAGAGAGAGAGAGAGAGGGCGCCACAGAGAGAGAGAGAGGGCGCCACAGAGAGAGAGAGAGAGAGAGGGGTCGCCACAGAGAGAGAGAGAGGGTGCCACAGAGCGAGAGAGAGGGCGACATAGAGAGAGAGAGAGAGAGAGAGAGGGCGCCACAGAGCGAGAGAGGGTGCCACAGAGCGAGAGAGAGGGTGCAAAAGAGCGAGAGAGAGGGCGCCACAGAGCGAGAGAGAGAGTGCGCCACAGAGAGAGAGAGAGGGCACCACAGAGAGAGAGAGAGGGCGCCACAGAGAGAGAGAGTTCGCCACAGAGAGAGAGGGCGCCACAGAGAGAGAGAGAGGGCGCCACAGAGAGAGAGAGGGAGCCACAGAGACAGAGAAAGAGAGAGAGGGCGCCACAGAGAGAGAGAGAGGGCACCACAGAGAGAGAGGGCGCCACAGAGAGAGAGAGAGTGCGCCACAGAGCGAGAAAGAGGGCGACACAGAGAGAGAGAGAGAGAGAGGGCGACACAGAGAGAGAGAGGGCAACACAGAGAGAGAGAGGGGGCCACAGAGTGAGAGAGGGCACCACAGAGCGAGAGAGGGTGCCACAGAGCGAGAGAGAGGGCGCCACAGAGCGAGAGAAAGGTCGCCACAGAGCGAGAGAGAGGGCGCCACAGAGAGAGAGAGAGAGGGCGCCACAGAGTGAGAGAGAGAGGGCGCCACAGAGAGAGAGAGGGCGCCACAGAGCGAGAGAGAGAGGGCGCCACAGAGTGAGAGAGAGAGGGTGCCACAGAGCGAGAGAGGGTGCCACAGAGCGAGAGAGAGCGCCAATGAGCGAGAGAGAGAGGGCGCCACAGAGAGAGAGAGAGGGCGCCACAGAGAGAGAGAGAGGGCGCCACAGAGCGAGAGAAAGAGGGCGCCACAGAGCGAGAGAGAGGGCGACACAGAGCGAGAGAGGGAGAGCGCCACTGAGCGAGAGAGGGCGCCACTGAGCGAGAGAGGGCGCCACTGAGCGAGAGAGGGCGACACAGAGCGAGAGCAATACTGAAAATGTTCAACCTGGTCCTCACTACTGGCTACTTCCCTGAACTGTGGAACGAAGGACTGATAACCCCTATCCACAAGAAAGGAGACAGGATGGACCCATCCAATTACAGAGGAATCTGTGTCAGCAGCACCCTGGGGAAACTGTTCAACAGCATCTTGAACAGCAGAATCCTCACCTTCCTGACAGAGCAGAGTATACTGAGTAAGAGCCAGACAGGCTTCCTGCCAAACCACCGCACCACGGATCACATCTATACCCTACACAGCCTGATCAATAAACACGTCCACAACACCAACAAGGGCAAAATCTTTGCTTGCTTTGTGGACTTCAAAAAAGCCTTCGACTCCATCTGGCATCCAGGCCTATTGCTGAAAATACTAGAGAGCGGAATAGGGGGGAGAACATACGACACGATCAAAAGTATGTACTCTGAAAACAAATGCTGCGTAAAAGTAAATAACAAAAGGACAGACTTCTTCCATCAAGGCCGTGGAGTTAGACAGGGCTGCAGCCTGAGTCCCACACTGTTTAACATCTACATCAATGAGCTCGCAGCAGCCCTAGAATCCTCCTCAGCACCTGGGCTCAACTTGGCTGGAACTGAGATTAAGTCTCTACTATACGCAGATGACCTGCTCCTGCTGTCTCCAACAGAACAAGGCCTCCAACAGAAACTGGCAATACTAGAAAAATTCAGCCAGACCTGGGCACTCTCTGTGAACCTAGAAAAAACCAGAATAATGGTATTCCAAAAAAAATCAAAAAAACATCCAACCATATCTCAATTCACACTGGACGACAATGCAATGGAACAGACAACGAGCTACACATACCTTGGTCTGACAATCAGCTCATCGGGGAAATTCAACCTGGCCATAAATACACTGAAGGAGAAGGCCCGCAGAGCATTTTATGCAATAAGGAAACAGATGTACCACCTCAAACCACCAATAAGAATCTGGGAGAAAATATTCAACAGCATCATCACACCCATCCTTCTGTACGGCAGCGAGGTGTGGGGCCCTGTAACATACCCAGACTCCACAAAATGGGATACCAGCCCAACAGAAATACTGCATCTGGAATTCTGCAAATACCTTCTCCAAGTACACAGGAGTACATCAAACAATGCATGCCGGGCTGAGCTGGGCCGCTTTCCTCTACTGCTCACGGTACAGAAGAGAGCACTGACATTCTGGGCTCACCTAAACACCAGCCATCCACAGTCTTACTGCTACAGAGCAATGCAAAATCAGGACCTCCCCACTAAACCCTGTGCCATCAAACAACTTGTCCTCTCACTCCAAGGACAAAACCCCACACAGATTAACAACCTGCCGAAAAAAGAAATCAACTCAATCGCCAACGAAATGAAGAAGCAGTATGTGACAAGATGGGAAAATGATATCCAACGCTCAAAGAAGCTGGAGACCTACCACAGCCTACAGAGAGAATACACTCTGGCACCCTACCTACTGAAGGTAAAAGACCCAAAACAGAGACAGACCCTGAGCCAGTACAGAATAAGTGCCCACAGCCTAGAAATAGAAACAGAAACAGGCAGACACAGACAGAACTGGAAGCCCCGGGAGATGAGACTGTGCCAAAGATGCGAGCTAGGTGAGGTAGAAGATGAAACTCACTTCTTGTTGCGTTGCACACAATACTCTGAAGTGAGGAGTGCCCACCTAGAGAAACTCACAGCTGTTATCCAGAACTTTAATAATACAGAAGAGAACCAAAAAATAGCGATCCTCCTGGGAGAAGATGAAACCACAGCAGAACTAGCTGCACACTATATCAGCACCTGCCACAAGCTGAGAGATGTACATTAACCCTCACACCCCTGTGTGAAACTGTTACCCATATACCCTGCAATCATTATACCCTATCCCTAGTATTCGTGTAATTATTGTCCCCCACCCCCTATTATTCACGCTTTGGCAATACTGAAATGTTCTTTCGTCATGCCAATAAAGCTGATTTGATTTGATTGAGTGTGTGTGACTGAGACAGAGAGAGTGTCTGAGAGAGAGAGTGTGTCTGAGAGAGAGAGTGTGTGTCTGAGAGAGAGAGAGAGAGAGAGAGAGTGTGTGTGTCTGAGAGAAAGAGTCAGTGTGTGTGTGTGTGTGTGAGAGAGAGAGAGAGAGTGTCTGAGAGAGAGAGTGTGTGTCTGAGAGAGAGAGAGAGAGAGTGTGTCTGAGAGAGAGAGATTGTGTCTGAGAGAGAGAGAGAGTATGTCTGAGAGAGAGAGAGTGTGTCTGAAATGTTCTTTCGGCATGCCAATAAAGCTGATTTGATTTGATTTGAGAGAGAGAGGGCGACACAGAGAGAAAGAGGGCGACACATAGAGAGAGAGGGCAACACACAGAGAGAGAGAGAGGGCGACACAGAGTGAGAGAGAGGGCGACACAGAGTGAGAGAGAGAGAGGGCGACACAGAGATAGAGAGAGAGGGCGACACAGAGAGAGAGAGAGAGAGAGAGAGAGAGAGAGAGAGAGAGAGAGAGAGAGAGAGCGAAACACAGAGAGAGAGAGGGCGAGAAACAGAGAGAGAGAGAGAGAGAGGGTGACAAAGAGAGAGAGAGAGGGCGACACAGAGAGAGAGGGAGAGAGAGGGCGACACAGAGAGAGAGGGCGACACAGAGAGAGAGAGGGCGACACAGAGAGAGAGAGGGCGACACAGAGAGAGAGAGGGTGACACAGAGAGAGAGAGACAGGGTGCCACAGAGCGGGAGAGAGGGAGACACAGAGAGAGAGAGAGAGGGCGACAAAGAGAGAGAGAGGGCGACACAGAGAGAGAGAGGGGTACACAGAGAGAGAGATGGCGACACAGAGCGAGAGAGAGGGCGCCACAGAGCGAGAGAGGGCGACACAGAGAGAGAGAGAGCGACACAGAGAGAGAAAGGGCAACACAGAGAGAGAGAGGGCGACACAGAGAGAGAGAGGGCGACACAGAGAGAGAGAGGGTGACACAGAGAGAGAGATGGTGACACAGAGAGAGAGAGGGCGACACAGAGAGAGAGGGCGACACAGAGAGAGAGGGCGCCACAGAGAGAGAGATGGCGCCACAGAGCGAGAGAGAGGGCGCCACAGAGCGAGAGAAAGAGGGCGCCACAGAGAGAGAGAGGGCGCCACAGAGCGAGAGAGAGAGGGCACACAGAGCGAGAGAGAGAGAGGGCGCCACAGAGCGAGAGAGGGCGCCACAGAGCGAGAGAGGGTGCCACAGAAAGAGAGAGAGAGGGTGCCACAGAGAGAGAGAGAGAGAGAGAGAGAGGGCACCACAGAGAGGGAGAGAGGGCATTACAGAGAGAGAGAGAGGGCGATACAGAGAGAGAGAGGGCGACACAGAGAGAGAGAGGGCGACACAGAGAGAGAGAGGGCGACACAGAGAGAGAGAGGGCGACACACAGAGAGAGGGCGACACAGAGAGAGAGAGGGCGACACAGAGAGAGAGAGAGAGAGAGGGCGACACAGAGAGAGAGAGAGGGCGACACAGAGAGAGAGAAGGCGACACAGAGAGAGAGAGGGCGACAGAGAGAGAGAGGGCACCACAGAGAGAGTGAGGGCACCACAGAGAGAGAGAGAGGGTGCCACAGAGAGAGAGAGAGAGGGTGCCACAGAGAGAGAGGGCACCACAGAGCGAGAGAGAGGGAGACACAGATCGAGAGAGAGGGCACCACAGAGCGAGAGAGAGGGCACCACAGAGCGAGAGAGAGAGGGTGCCACAGAGAGAGAAAGGGCGCCACAGAGCGAGAGAGAGAGGGCACCACAGAGCGAGAGAGAGAGGGCACCACAGAGCGAGAGAGGGCGCCACAGAGCGAGAGAGAGGGCACCACAGAGCGAGAGAGAGGGCGCCACAGAGCGAGAGAGAGGGCGCCACAGAGAGAGAGAGGGCGCCAGAGAGCGAGAGAGAGGGCGCCACAGAGCGAGAGAAAGAGGGTGCCACAGAGTGAGAGAGAGAGCGCGCCACAGAGAGAGAGAGAGGGGCACCACAGAGCGAGAGAGAAAGGGCACCACAGAGCAAGAGAGGGCGCCACAGAGCGAGAGAGGGCGCCACAGAGCGAGAGAGGGCGCCACAGAGAGAGAGAGCGCGCCACAGAGAGGGAGAGAGAGGGCGCCACAGAGAGAGAGAGAGAGGGCGCCACAGAGAGAGAGAGAGAGGGCGCCACAGAGAGAGAGGGTGACACAGAGAGAGAGAGGGTGACACAGAGAGAGAGAGGGCGACACAGAGAGATTGAGGGTGCCACAGAGAGAGAGGGAGCCACAGAGAGAGAGAGAAAGAGGGTGCCAAAGAGAGAGAGGGCGCCACAGAGCCAGAGAGAGGGAGACACAGAGAGAGAGAGAGAGAGAGAGGGCGACACAGAGAGAGAGAGGGCGACACAGAGCGAGAGAGGGCACCACAGAGCGAGAGAGAGGGCGCCACAGAGCGAGAGAGAGGGAGACACAGAGAGAGAGAGGGCGACACAGAGAGAGAGAGGGTGCCACAGAGAGAGAGAGAGAGGGCGCCACAGAGAGAGAGAGGGCGCCACAGAGAGAGAGAGGGCGACACACAGAGAGAGGGCGACACACAGAGAGAGGGCGACACAGAGAGAGAGAGAGAGAGAGGGCGACACAGAGAGAGAGAGAGGGCGACACAGAGAGAGAGAGGGCGACACAGAGAGAGAGAGGGTGCCACAGAGAGAGAGAGAGAGGGCGCCACAGAGAGAGAGAGGGCGCCACAGAGAGAGAGAGAGGGCGCCACAGAGAGAGAGAGAGGGCGCCACAGAGCGAGAGAGAGAGGGCGCCACAGAGCGAGAGAGAGGGCGACACAGAGCGAGAGAGAGGGCGCCACAGAGAGATAGAGGGCGCCACAGAGCGAGAGAGAGGGCGCCACAGAGCGAGAGAAAGAGGGTGCCACAAAGCGAGAGAGAGAGGGTGCCACAAAGCGAGAGAGAGAGCGCGCCACAGAGAGAGATAGGGTACCACAGAGCGAGAGAGAGAGGGCGCCACAGAGAGAGAGAGGGCACCACAGAGCAAGAGAGGGCGCCACAGAGCGAGAGAGGGCGCCACAGAGCGAGAAAGGGCACAACAGAGAGAGAGAGGGCGCCACAGAGAGAGAGAGAGAGAGGGTGCCACAGAGAGAGAGAGAGGGCGCCACAGAGCGAGAGAGAGGGAGACACAGAGAGAGAGAGAGAGGGCGACACAGAGAGAGAGAGGGGTACACAGAGAGAGAGATGGCGACACAGAGAGAGAGAGGGCGCCACAGAGCGAGAGAGGGCGCAACAGAGCGAGAGAGAGGGCGCCACAGAGCGAGAGAGAGGGCACCACAGAGCGAGAGAGAGGGCGCCACAGTGCGAGAGAGAGGGTGCCACAGAGAGAGAGAGGGCGCTACAGAGCGAGAGAGACAGGGCACCACAGAGCGAGAGAGAGAGGGCACCACAGAGCGAGAGAGGGCGCCACAGAGCGAGAGAGAGGGCGCCACAGAGAGAGAGAGGGCGCCACAGAGCGAGAGAAAGAGGGTGCCACAGAGCGAGAGAGAGAGCGTGCCACAGAGAGAGAGAGAGAGGGCACCACAGAGCAAGAGAGAGAGGGCGCCACAGAGAGAGAGAGGGCGCCACAGAGCAATAGAGGGCGCCACAGAGCAAGAGAGGGCGCCACAGAGCGAGAGAGGGCGCCACAGAGCGAGAGAGGGCGCCACAGAGAGAGAGACGGCACCACAGAGAGAGAGAGGGTGCCACAGAGAGAGAGAGAGAGAGAGAGGGCGCCACAGAGAAAGAGAGAGGGCGACATAGAGAGAGAGAGGGCGACACAGAGAGAGAGAGGGTGCCCCAGAGAGAGAGAGGGCACCACAGAGAGAGAGAGGGTGCCACAGAGAGAGAGAGAGGGCGCCACAGAGAGAGAGAGAGGGCACCACAGAGAGAGAGAAGGTGCCACAGAGAGAGAGGGCGCCACAGAGAGAGAGAGGGCGCCACAGAGAGAGAGAGAGAGAGGGCGCCACAGAGAGAGAGAGAGGGCGCCACAGAGAGAGAGAGAGGGTGCCACAGAGAGAGAGAGAGAGAGGGCGCCACAGAGAGAGAGAGAATGGGCACCACAGAGCGAGAGAGGGCGCCACAGAGCGAGAGAGAGGGCACAGCAGAGCGAAAGAGGGTGCCACAGAGCGAGAGAGAGGGCGCCACAGAGCTAGAGAGAGGGCGCCACAGAGCAAGAGAGAGGGCGCCACAGAGCACCACAGAGCGAGAGAGAGAGGGCACCACAGAGCGAGAGAGGGCGCCAAACAGCGAGAGAGAGGGCGCCACAGAGCGAGAGAGATGGCGCCACAGAGCGAGAGAGAGGGCACCACAGAGCGAGAGAGAGGGCACCACAGAGTGAGAGAGAGGGCGCCACAGAGAGAGAGAGGGCACCACAGAGCGAGAGAGAGGGCGCCACAGAACGAGAGAAAGAGGGTGCACAAAGCGAGAGAGAGAGCGCGCCACAGAGAGAGAGAGGGTACTAGCCCTAACAGACCAACAACAAATGACAAAATCAAAGAAAAATGGTTTGATAAGGAATGCAACACCCTTAGAAAAAGCTTGCGAACAATATCAAACCAAAAACACAGAGACCCAAACAATACAGAACTACGAATGAGGTACCACCAACACCTAAAGCACTACAGGCACACCCTAAGGAAGAAAAAACAAAACCACATTGCCAAAAAACTAGAAAGAATTGAAGAAGCATTAGATGAAAATACTTTCTGGCAAACCTGGAAACATCTGGATACAAAGCAGAATAACAGACACCTGGCCATTCAGAATGGCAACATCTGGAAAAACTACTTCGAGGACCTTTACCAAGAAATCCCAGAAGAAAACCTGACGACGCAAGAACAAAAACAAATCCTCACCAAACAAACATCACTGGAGAACACTATAAAAGATAACCAAAACCCCCTGGACATACCAATCACAATCCAGGAAATAAAAGAAAAAATACAACTAATAAAAACCAAGAAAGCCAGCGGACCAGATGGCATTCTACAAGAGATGCTGAAGTATAGCAATCCATCTATACAAGAAGCAATACTGAAAATGTTCAACCTGGTCCTCACTACTGGCTACTTCCCTGAACTGTGGAACGAAGGACTGATAACCCCTATCCACAAGAAAGGAGACAGGATGGACCCATCCAATTACAGAGGAATCTGTGTCAGCAGCACCCTGGGGAAACTGTTCAACAGCATCTTGAACAGCAGAATCCTCACCTTCCTGACAGAGCAGAGTGTACTTAGTAAGAGCCAGACAGGCTTCCTGCCAAACCACCACACCACGGATCACATCTATACCCTACACAGCCTGATCAATAAACACGTCCACAACACCAACAAGGGCAAAATCTTTGCTTGCTTTGTGGACTTCAAAAAAGCCTTCGACTCCATCTGGCATCCAGGCCTATTGCTGAAAATACTAGAGAGCGGAATAGGGGGGAGAACATACGACACGATCAAAAGTATGTACTCTGAAAACAAATGCTGCGTAAAAGTAAATAACAAAAGGACAGACTTCTTCCATCAAGGCCGTGGAGTTAGACAGGGCTGCAGCCTGAGTCCCACACTGTTTAACATCTACATCAATGAGCTCGCAGCAGCCCTAGAATCCTCCTCAGCACCTGGGCTCAACTTGGCTGGAACTGAGATTAAGTCTCTACTATACGCAGACGACCTGCTCCTGCTGTCTCCAACAGAACAAGGCCTCCAACAGAAACTGGCAATACTAGAAAAATTCAGCCAGACCTGGGCACTCTCTGTGAACCTAGAAAAAACCAGAATAATGGTATTCCAAAAAAAATCAAAAAAACATCCAACCATATCTCAATTCACACTGGACGACAATGCACTGGAACAGACAATGAGCTACACATACCTTGGTCTGACAATCAGCTCATCGGGGAAATTCAACCTGGCCATAAATACACTGAAGGAGAAGGCCCGCAGAGCATTTTATGCAATAAGGAAACAGATGTACCACCTCAAACCACCAATAAGAATCTGGGAGAAAATATTCAACAGCATCATCACACCCATCCTTCTGTACGGCAGCGAGGTGTGGGGCCCTGTAACATACCCAGACTCCACAAAATGGGATACCAGCCCAACAGAAATACTGCATCTGGAATTCTGCAAATACCTTCTTCAAGTACACAGGAGTACATCAAACAATGCATGCCGGGCTGAGCTGGGCCGCTTTCCTCTACTGCTCACGGTACAGAAGAGAGCACTGACATTCTGGGCTCACCTAAACACCAGCCATCCACAGTCTTACTGCTACAGAGCAATGCAAAATCAGGACCTCCCCACTAAACCCTGTGCCATCAAACAACTTGTCCTCTCACTCCAAGGACAAAACCCCACACAGATTAACAACCTGCCGAAAAAAGAAATCAACTCAATCGCCAACGAAATGAAGAAGCAGTATGTGACAAGATGGGAAAATGATATCCAACGCTCAAAGAAGCTGGAGACCTACCACAGCCTACAGAGAGAATACACTCTGGCACCCTACCTACTGAAGGTAAAAGACCCAAAACAGAGACAGACCCTGAGCCAGTACAGAATAAGTGCCCACAGCCTAGAAATAGAAACAGGCAGGCACAGACAGAACTGGAAGCCTCGGGAGATGAGACTGTGCCAAAGATGCGAGCTAGGTGAGGTAGAAGATGAAACTCACTTCTTGTTGCGTTGCACACAATACTCTGAAGTGAGGAGTGCCCACCTAGAGAAACTCACAGCTGTTATCCAGAACTTTAATAATACAGAAGAGAACCAAAAAATAGCGATCCTCCTGGGAGAAGATGAAACCACAGCAGAACTAGCTGCACACTATATCAGCACCTGCCACAAGCTCAGAGACGTACATTAACCCCCACACCCCTGTGTGAAACTGTTACCCATATACCCTGCAATCATTATACCCTATCCCCTAGTATTCGTGTCATTATTGTCCCCCACCCCCTATTATTCACGCTTTGGCAATACTGAAATGTTCTTTCGTCATGCCAATAAAGCTGATTTGATTTGATTTGGGTACCACAGAGCGAGAGAGAGAGGGCGCCACAGAGAGAGAGAGGGCGCCACAGAGCAAGAGAGGGCGCCACAAAGCGAGAGAGGGCACCACAGAGCGAGAAAGGGCGCCACAGAGTGAGAGAGGGCGCCACAGAGAGAGAGAGAGAAGGTGCCACAGAGAGAGAGAGAGAGAGGGCGCCACAGAGCGAGAGAGGGGTACATAGAGAGAGAGATGGCGACACAGAGAGAGAGAGGGCGCCACAGAGCGAGAAAGGGCGCCACAGAGTGAGAGAGGGTGCCACAGAGAGAGAGAGAGAAGGTGCCACAGAGAGAGAGAGGGCGCCACAGAGAGAGAGAGAGAGGGTGCCACAGAGAGAGAGAGAGAGGGCACCACAGAGAGCGAGAGAGGGCACCACAGAGCGAGAGAAAGCGCCACAGAGCGAGAGAGAGGGCACAGCAGAGCGAAAGAGGGCGCCACAGAACGAGAGAGAGGGCGCCACAGAGCGAGAGAGAGGGCGCCACAGAGCGAGAGAGAGGGCGCCACAGAGCGAGAGAGAAGGTGCCACAGAGAGAGAGAGGGCGACACAGAGAGAGAGAGGGCGACACAGAGAGAGAGGGGGTGACACAGAGAGAGGGCGACACAGAGAGAGGGCGACATAGAGAGAGAGAGGGCGACACAGAGAGAGAGAGAGAGAGGGCGACACAGAGAGAGAGATAGGGCGACACAGAGAGAGAGAGGGCGACACAGAGAGAGAGAGAGAGCGACACAGAGAGAGGGCGACACAGAGAGAGGGCGACACAGAGAGAGAGTGACACAGAGAGAGAGAGAGGGCGACACAGAGAGAGAGAGGGCGACACAGAGAGAGAGAGGGCGACACAGAGAGAGAGGGGGCGACACAGAGAGAGAGAGGGCACAACAGAGAGAGTGAGGGCGCCACAGAGAGAGAGAGGGTGCCACAGAGAGACAGAGAGGGCGCCACAGAGAGAGAGAGAGGGCGCCACAGAGAGAGAGAGAGAGGGCGCCACAGAGAGAGAGGGCGACACAGAGAGAGAGAGAGAGAGAGAGAGAGGGTGCCACAGAGAGAGAGAGAGGGCGCCACAGAGCGAGAGAGAGGGAGACACAGAGAGAGAGAGGGCGACACAGAGAGAGAGAGGGCAACACACAGAGAGAGAGGGGTACACAGAGAGAGAGAGGGGGCGACACAGAGAGAGAGAGGGCGCCACAGAGAGAGAGAGGGCACCATAGAGCGAGAGAGGGTGCCACAGAGCGAGAGCGCCACAGAGCGAGAGAGAGGGCGTCACAGAGAGAGAGAGAGATGGCGCCACAGAGAGAGAGAGAGAGAGAGAGGGCGCCACAGAGAGCGAGAGAGGGTGCCACAGAGAGAGAGAGAGAGGGCACCACAGAGAGCGAGAGAGGGCACCACAGAGCGAGAGAGGGCGCCACAGAGCGAGAGAGAGGGCACAGCAGAGCGAAAGAGGGCGCCACAGAGAAAGAGAGAGGGCGCCACAGAGCGAGAGAGAGGGCACCACAGAGCGAGAGAGAGGGCGCCACAGAGCGAGAGAGAGGGTGCCACAGAGAGAGAGAGGGCGCCACAGAGCGAGAGAGAGGGCGCCACAGAGCGAGAGAGAGAGGGTGCCACAGAGCGAGAGAGGGCGACACAGAGAGAGAGAGGGCGACACAGAGAGAGAGGGGGCGACACAGAGAGAGGGCGACACAGAGAGAGGGCGACATAGAGAGAGAGAGGGCGACACAGAGAGAGAGAGAGAGGGCGACACAGAGAGAGAGAGAGAGATGGCGACACAGAGAGAGAGATAGGGCGACACAGAGTGAGAGAGGGTGACACAGAGAGAGAGAGAGAGAGAGCGACAAAGAGAGAGGGCGACACAGAGAGAGGGCGACACAGAGAGAGAGAGAGGGCGACACAGAGAGAGAGAGGGCGACACAGAGAGAGAGAGGGTGACACAGAGAGAGAGGGTGCCACAGAGAGAGAGAGGGAACCACAGAGAGAGAGAGGGTGCCAGAGAGAGAGAGAGAGAGAGAGAGAGAGAGGGCGCCACAGAGAGAGAGAGAGGGCGCCACAGAGAGAGAGAGGGTGCCACAGAGAGAGGGGGTGCCACAGAGAGAGAGAGAGAGAGCGCCACAGAGAGAGAGAGAGAGAGTGCCACAGAGAGAGAGAGAGAGGGCGCCACAGAGAGAGAGAGAGAGAGAGAGGGCGCCACAGAAAGAGAGAGAGGGCGCCACAGAGAGAGAGTGAGAGGGCGCCACAAAGAGCGAGAGAGGGCACCACAGAGCGAGAGAGGGCGCCACAGAGCGAGAGAGAGGGCACAGCAGAGCGAAAGAGGGCGCCACAGAGCGAGAGAGAGGGTGCCACAGAGCGAGAGAGAGGGCACCACAGAGCGAGAGAGAGGGCGCCACAGAGCGAGAGAGAGGGCGCCACAGAGAGAGAGAGGGCGCCACATAGCGAGAGAGAGGGCGCCACAGAGCGAGAGAGAGGGCGCCACAGAGAGAGAGAGGGCACCACAGAGCGAGAGAGAGAGGGCACCACAGAGCGAGAGAGTGTGCCATGGAACGAGAAAGAGGGGGCCACAGAGCGAGAGAGAGTGCGCCACAGAGCGAGAGAGAGGGCGCCACAGAGAGAGAGAGGGCGCCACAGAGCGAGAGAGAGGGCGCCACAGAGCGAGAGAAAGAGGGTGCCACAGAGAGAGAGAGAGCGTGCCACAGAGAGAGAGAGAGAGAGGGTACCACAGAGCGAGAGAGAGAGGGCACCACAGAGAGAGAGAGGGCGCCACAGAGAGAGAGAGAGGGCACCACAGAGCAAGAGAGGGTGCCACAGAGCGAGAGAGGGCGCCACAGAGAGAGAAAGGGCGCCACAGAGAGAGAGAGGGTGCCACAGAGAGAGAGAGAGACGACGCCACAGAGCGAGAGAGAGGGAGACACAGAGAGAGAGAGAGAGAGAGAGAGCGCCACAAAGCGAGAGAGAGGGCGCCACAGAGCGAGAGAGAGGGCGCCACAGAGAGAGAGAGGGTGCCACAGAGAGAGAGAGGGCGCCACAGAGCGAGAGAGAGGGTGCCACAGAGAGAGAGAGGGTGCCACAGAGCGAGAGAGAGGGCGCCACAGAGCGAGAGAGAGAGGGTGCCACAGAGCGAGAGAAAGAGGGCGCCACAGAGAGAGAGAGGGCGCCACAGAGCGAGAGAGAGAGGGCGCCACAGAGCGAGAGAGAGAGGGCGCCACAGAGAGAGAGAGGGCGCCACAGAGCGAGAGAGAGGGCGCCACAGAGCGAGAGAGAGGGCGCCACAGAGCGAGAGAGAGAGGGTGCCACAGAACGAGAGAAAGAGGGCGCCACAGACAGAGAGAGGGCGCCACAGACAGAGAGAGGGCGCCACAGAGCGAGAGAGAGAGGTCGCCACAGAGAGAGAGAGGGCGCCACAAAGCGAGAGAGGGCGCCACAGAGAGAGAGAGAGGGCGCCACAGAGAGAGAGAGGGCGCCACAGAGCGAGAGAGAGAGGGCACCACAGAGCGAGAGAGAGAGGGCGCCACAGAGAGAGAGAGGGCGCCACAGAGAGAGAGAGGGCGCCACAGAGCGAGAGAGAGGGCGCCACAGAGCGAGAGAGAGGGCGCCACAGAGCGAGAGAGAGAGGGTGCCACAGAACGAGAGAAAGAGGGCGCCACAGACAGAGAGAGGGCGCCACAGAGCGAGAGAGAGAGGGCGCCACAGAGAGAGAGAGGGCGCCACAAAGCGAGAGAGGGCGCCACAGAGAGAGAGAGGGCGCCACAGAATGAGACAGAGAGGGCGCCACAGAGAGAGAGAGAGAGGGCGACACAGAGAGAGAGAGGACGACACAGAGAGAGAGAGAGGGCGACACAGAGAGAGAGAGGGCGACACAGAGAGAGAGAGGGCGACACAGAGAGAGAGGGCAACACACAGAGAGAGAGGGTGACACAGAGAGAGAGAGGGTGCCACAGAGAGAGAGAGGGCACCACAGAGAGAGAGAGGGTGCCACAGAGAGAGAGAGAGAGAGAGAGAGGGCGCCACAGAGAGAGAGAGAGGGCGCCACAGAGAGAGAGAGAGAGGGCACCACAGAGAGAGACAGGGTGCCACAGAGAGAGAGGGCGCCACAGAGAGAGAGAGAGAGAGCGCCACAGAGAGAGAGAGAGGGCGTCACAGAGAGAGAGAGGGCGCCACAGAGAGTGAGAGAGAGAGGGCGCCACAGAGAGAGAGAGAGGGTGCCACAGAGAGAGAGAGAGAGAGGGCGCCACAGAGAGCGAGAGAGGGCACCAAAGAGCGAGAGAGGGCGCCACAGAGCGAGAGAGAGGGCACAGCAGAGCGAAAGAGGGCGCCACAGAGCGAGAGAGAGGGCGCCACAGAGCGAGAGAGAGGGCACCACAGAGCGAGAGAGAGGGCGCCACAGAGCGAGAGAGAGGGCACCACAGAGCGAGAGAGAGGGCGCCACAGAGCGAGAGAGAGAGGGTGCCACAGAGCGAGAGAGGGCGCCACAGAGAGAGAGAGGGTGACACAGAGAGAGAGAGGGCGCCACAGAGAGCGAGAGAGGGTGACACAGAGAGAGAGAGGGCGACACAGAGAGAGGGCGACACAGAGAGAGGGCGACATAGAGAGAGAGAGGGCGACACAGAGAGAGAGAGAGAGAGAGAGGGCGACACAGAGAGAGAGATAGGGCGACACAGAGAGAGAGAGGGCGACACAGAGAGAGAGAGAGAGAGAGAGAGAGAGAGAGCGACACAGAGAGAGGGCGACACAGAGAGAGGGCGACACAGAGAGAGGGTGACACAGAGAGAGAGAGGGCGACACAGAGAGAGAGAGGGCGACACAGAGAGAGAGAGGGCGACACAGAGAGAGAGAGGGCGACACAGAGAGAGAGAGGGCACAACAGAGAGAGAGAGGGCGCCACAGAGCGAGAGAGAGAGGGCACCACAGAGCGAGAGAGGGCGCCACAGAGAGAGAGAGGGCGACACAGAGAGAGAGAGAGGGCGACACAGAGAGAGAGAGGGCGACACAGAGAGAGAGAGGGCGACACAGAGAGAGAGGGCAACACAGAGAGAGAGAGGGTGACACAGAGAGAGAGAGGGTGCCACAGAGAGAGAGAGGGTGCCACAGAGAGAGAGAGGGCACCACAGAGAGAGAGAGGGTGCCACAGAGAGAGAGAGAGAGAGAGAGAGAGAGGGCGCCACAGAGAGAGAGAGAGAGAGGGCCCCACAGAGAGAGAGAGGGTGCCACAGAGAGAGAGGGCGCCACAGAGAGAGAGAGATAGAGAGCGCCACAGAGAGAGAGAGAGAGGGCGTCAGAGAGAGAGAGAGAGAGAGGGCGCCACAGAGAGAGTGAGAGAGAGAGGGCGCCACAGAGAGAGAGAGAGGGTGCCACAGAGAGAGAGAGAGAGAGGGCGCCACAGAGAGCGAGAGAGGGCACCACAGAGCGAGAGAGGGCGCCACAGAGCGAGAGAGAGGGCACAGCAGAGCGAAAGAGGGCGCCACAGTGCGAGAGAGAGGGCGCCACAGAGCGAGAGAGAGGGTGCCACAGAGCGAGAGAGAGGGCGCCACAGAGCGAGAGAGGGCGCCACAGAGCGAGAGAGAGGGCGCCACAGAGAGAGAGAGAGAGGGCGCCACAGAGAGCGAGAGAGGGAGACACAGAGAGAGAGAGAGGGTGACACAGAGAGAGAGAGGGCGACACAGAGAGAGAGAGGGGTACACAGAGAGAGAGAGGGCGACACAGAGAGAGAGAGGGCGCCACAGAGCGAGAGAGAGGGCACAGCAGAGCGATAGAGGGCGCCACAGAGCGAGAGAGAGGGCGCCACAGAGAGAGAGAGAGGGCGCCACAGAGCGAGAGAGAGGGTGCCACAGAGAGAGAGAGGGCGCCACAGAGCGAGAGAGAGGGCGCCACAGAGCGAGAGAGAGAGGGTGCCACAGAGCGAGAGAAAGAGGGCGCCAAAGAGAGAGAGAGGGCGCCACAGAGCGAGAGAGAGAGGGCGCCACAGAGCGAGAGAGAGAGGGCGCCACAGAGAGAGAGAGGGCGCCACAGAGAGAGAGAGGGCACCACAGAGCGAGAGAGAGGGCGCCACAGAGCGAGAGAGAGGGCGCCACAGAGCGAGAGAGAGGGCGCCACAGAGCGAGAGAGGGCGCCACAGAGAGCGAGAGAGGGCGCCACAGAGAGAGAGAGAGAGAGTGCCACAGAGAGAGAGAGAGAGGGCACCACAGAGAGCGAGAGAGGGCACCACAGAGCGAGAGAGGGCGCCACAGAGAGAGAGAGGGCGACACAGAGAGAGAGAGGGGTACACAGAGAGAGAGAGGGCGACACAGAGAGAGAGAGGGCGCCACAGAGCGAGAGAGAGGGCACAGCAGAGCGATAGAGGGCGCCACAGAGCGAGAGAGAGGGCGCCACAGAGAGAGAGAGAGGGCGCCACAGAGCGAGAGAGAGGGTGCCACAGAGAGAGAGAGGGCGCCACAGAGCGAGAGAGAGGGCGCCACAGAGCGAGAGAGAGAGGGTGCCACAGAGCGAGAGAAAGAGGGCGCCAAAGAGAGAGAGAGGGCGCCACAGAGCGAGAGAGAGAGGGCGCCACAGAGCGAGAGAGAGAGGGCGCCACAGAGAGAGAGAGGGCGCCACAGAGAGAGAGAGGGCACCACAGAGCGAGAGAGAGGGCGCCACAGAGCGAGAGAGAGGGCGCCACAGAGCGAGAGAGAGGGCGCCACAGAGCGAGAGAGGGCGCCACAGAGAGCGAGAGAGGGCGCCACAGAGAGAGAGAGAGAGGGTGCCACAGAGAGAGAGAGAGAGGGCACCACAGAGAGCGAGAGAGGGCACCACAGAGCGAGAGAGGGCGCCACAGAGCGAGAGAGAGGGCACAGCAGAGCGAAAGAGGGCGCCACAGAACGAGAGAGAGGGCGCCACAGAGCGAGAGAGAGGGCGCCACAGAGCGAGAGAGAAGGTGCCACAGAGCGAGAGAGAGGGTGCCACAGAGAGAGAGAGGGCGACACAGAGAGAGAGAGGGCGACACAGAGAGAGAGGGGGTGACACAGAGAGAGGGCGACACAGAGAGAGGGCGACATAGAGAGAGAGAGGGCGACACAGAGAGAGAGAGAGAGAGGGCGACACAGAGAGAGAGATAGGGCGACACAGAGAGAGAGAGGGCGACACAGAGAGAGAGAGAGAGCGACACAGAGAGAGGGCGACACAGAGAGAGGGCGACACAGAGAGAGGGTGACACAGAGAGAGAGAGAGGGCGACACAGAGAGAGAGAGGGCGACACAGAGAGAGAGAGGGCGACACAGAGAGAGAGGGGGCGACACAGAGAGAGAGAGGGCACAACAGAGAGAGTGAGGGCGCCACAGAGAGAGAGAGGGTGCCACAGAGAGACAGAGAGGGCGCCACAGAGAGAGAGAGAGGACGCCACAGAGAGAGAGAGAGAGGGCGCCACAGAGAGAGAGGGCGACACAGAGAGAGAGAGAGAGAGAGAGAGGGTGCCACAGAGAGAGAGAGAGGGCGCCACAGAGCGAGAGAGAGGGAGACACAGAGAGAGAGAGGGCGACACAGAGAGAGAGAGGGCAACACACAGAGAGAGAGGGGTACACAGAGAGAGAGAGGGGGCGACACAGAGAGAGAGAGGGCGCCACAGAGAGAGAGAGGGCACCATAGAGCGAGAGAGGGTGCCACAGAGCGAGAGCGCCACAGAGCGAGAGAGAGGGCGTCACAGAGAGAGAGAGAGATGGCGCCACAGAGAGAGAGAGAGAGAGAGAGGGCGCCACAGAGAGCGAGAGAGGGTGCCACAGAGAGAGAGAGAGGGCACCACAGAGAGCGAGAGAGGGCACCACAGAGCGAGAGAGGGCGCCACAGAGCGAGAGAGAGGGCACAGCAGAGCGAAAGAGGGCGCCACAGAGCAAGAGAGAGGGCGCCACAGAGCGAGAGAGAGGGCACCACAGAGCGAGAGAGAGGGCGCCACAGAGCGAGAGAGAGGGTGCCACAGAGAGAGAGAGGGCGCCACAGAGCGAGAGAGAGGGCGCCACAGAGCGAGAGAGAGAGGGTGCCACAGAGCGAGAGAGGGCGACACAGAGAGAGAGAGGGCGACACAGAGAGAGAGGGGGCGACACAGAGAGAGGGCGACACAGAGAGAGGGCGACATAGAGAGAGAGAGGGCGACACAGAGAGAGAGAGAGAGGGCGACACAGAGAGAGAGAGAGATGGCGACACAGAGAGAGAGATAGGGCGACACAGAGTGAGAGAGGGTGACACAGAGAGAGAGAGAGAGAGAGAGAGCGACAAAGAGAGAGGGCGACACAGAGAGAGGGCGACACAGAGAGAGAGAGAGGGCGACACAGAGAGAGAGAGGGCGACACAGAGAGAGAGAGGGTGACACAGAGAGAGAGGGTGCCACAGAGAGAGAGAGGGAACCACAGAGAGAGAGAGGGTGCCAGAGAGAGAGAGAGAGAGAGAGAGAGAGAGAGAGGGCGCCACAGAGAGAGAGAGAGGGCGCCACAGAGAGAGAGAGGGTGCCACAGAGAGAGGGGGTGCCACAGAGAGAGAGAGAGAGAGCGCCACAGAGAGAGAGAGAGAGAGCGCCACAGAGAGAGAGAGAGAGGGCGCCACAGAGAGAGAGAGAGAGAGAGAGGGCGCCACAGAAAGAGAGAGAGGGCACCACAGAGAGAGAGTGAGAGGGCGCCACAAAGAGCGAGAGAGGGCACCACAGAGCGAGAGAGGGCGCCACAGAGCGAGAGAGAGGGCACAGCAGAGCGAAAGAGGGCGCCACAGAGCGAGAGAGAGGGTGCCACAGAGCGAGAGAGAGGGCGCCACAGAGAGAGAGAGGGCGCCACATAGCGAGAGAGAGGGCGCCACAGAGCGAGAGAGAGGGCGCCACAGAGAGAGAGAGGGCACCACAGAGCGAGAGAGAGAGGGCACCACAGAGCGAGAGAGTGTGCCATGGAACGAGAAAGAGGGGGCCACAGAGCGAGAGAGAGTGCGCCACAGAGCGAGAGAGAGGGCGCCACAGAGAGAGAGAGGGCACCACAGAGCGAGAGAGAGGGCGCCACAGAGCGAGAGAAAGAGGGTGCCACAGAGAGAGAGAGAGCGTGCCACAGAGAGAGAGAGAGAGAGGGTACCACAGAGCGAGAGAGAGAGGGCACCACAGAGAGAGAGAGGGCGCCACAGAGAGAGAGAGAGAGAGGGCACCACAGAGCAAGAGAGGGTGCCACAGAGCGAGAGAGGGCGCCACAGAGAGAGAAAGGGCGCCACAGAGAGAGAGAGGGTGCCACAGAGAGAGAGAGAGACGACGCCACAGAGCGAGAGAGAGGGAGACACAGAGAGAGAGAGAGAGAGAGAGCGCCACAAAGCGAGAGAGAGGGCGCCACAGAGCGAGAGAGAGGGTGCCACAGAGAGAGAGAGGGCGCCACAGAGCGAGAGAGAGGGTGCCACAGAGAGAGAGAGGGTGCCACAGAGCGAGAGAGAGGGCGCCACAGAGCGAGAGAGAGAGGGTGCCACAGAGCGAGAGAAAGAGGGCGCCACAGAGAGAGAGAGGGCGCCACAGAGCGAGAGAGAGAGGGCGCCACAGAGCGAGAGAGAGAGGGCGCCACAGAGCGAGAGAGAGAGGGCGCCACAGAGAGAGAGAGGGCGCCACAGAGCGAGAGAGAGGGCGCCACAGAGCGAGAGAGAGGGCGCCACAGAGCGAGAGAGAGAGGGTGCCACAGAACGAGAGAAAGAGGGCGCCACAGACAGAGAGAGGGCGCCACAGACAGAGAGAGGGCGCCACAGAGCGAGAGAGAGAGGTCGCCACAGAGAGAGAGAGGGCGCCACAAAGCGAGAGAGGGCGCCACAGAGAGAGAGAGAGGGCGCCACAGAGAGAGAGAGGGCGCCACAGAGCGAGAGAGAGAGGGCACCACAGAGCGAGAGAGAGAGGGCGCCACAGAGAGAGAGAGGGCGCCACAGAGAGAGAGAGGGCGCCACAGAGCGAGAGAGAGGGCGCCACAGAGCGAGAGAGAGGGCGCCACAGAGCGAGAGAGAGAGGGTGCCACAGAACGAGAGAAAGAGGGCGCCACAGACAGAGAGAGGGCGCCACAGAGCGAGAGAGAGAGGGCGCCACAGAGAGAGAGAGGGCGCCACAAAGCGAGAGAGGGCGCCACAGAGAGAGAGAGGGCGCCACAGAATGAGACAGAGAGGGCGCCACAGAGAGAGAGAGAGAGGGCGACACAGAGAGAGAGAGGACGACACAGAGAGAGAGAGAGGGCGACACAGAGAGAGAGAGGGCGACACAGAGAGAGAGAGGGCGACACAGAGAGAGAGGGCAACACACAGAGAGAGAGGGTGACACAGAGAGAGAGAGGGTGCCACAGAGAGAGAGAGGGCACCACAGAGAGAGAGAGGGTGCCACAGAGAGAGAGAGAGAGAGAGAGAGGGCGCCACAGAGAGAGAGAGAGGGCGCCACAGAGAGAGAGAGGGCACCACAGAGAGAGACAGGGTGCCACAGAGAGAGAGGGCGCCACAGAGAGAGAGAGAGAGAGCGCCACAGAGAGAGAGAGAGGGCGTCACAGAGAGAGAGAGGGCGCCACAGAGAGTGAGAGAGAGAGGGCGCCACAGAGAGAGAGAGAGGGTGCCACAGAGAGAGAGAGAGAGAGGGCGCCACAGAGAGCGAGAGAGGGCACCAAAGAGCGAGAGAGGGCGCCACAGAGCGAGAGAGAGGGCACAGCAGAGCGAAAGAGGGCGCCACAGAGCGAGAGAGAGGGCGCCACAGAGCGAGAGAGAGGGCACCACAGAGCGAGAGAGAGGGCGCCACAGAGCGAGAGAGAGGGCACCACAGAGCGAGAGAGAGGGCGCCACAGAGCGAGAGAGGGCGCCACAGAGAGAGAGAGGGTGACACAGAGAGAGAGAGGGCGACACAGAGAGAGGGCGACACAGAGAGAGGGCGACATAGAGAGAGAGAGGGCGACACAGAGAGAGAGAGAGAGAGAGAGAGAGAGGGCGACACAGAGAGAGAGATAGGGCGACACAGAGAGAGAGAGGGCGACACAGAGAGAGAGAGAGAGAGAGAGAGAGAGAGAGAGCGACACAGAGAGAGGGCGACACAGAGAGAGGGCGACACAGAGAGAGGGTGACACAGAGAGAGAGAGAGGGCGACACAGAGAGAGAGAGGGCGACACAGAGAGAGGGAGGGCGACACAGAGAGAGAGAGGGCACAACAGAGAGAGAGAGGGCGCCACAGAGCGAGAGAGAGAGGGCACCACAGAGCGAGAGAGGGCGCCACAGAGCGAGAGAGAGAGGGTGCCACAGAACGAGAGAAAGAGGGCGCCACAGACAGAGAGAGGGCGCCACAGAGCGAGAGAGAGAGGGCGCCACAGAGAGAGAGAGGGCGCCACAAAGCGAGAGAGGGCGCCACAGAGAGAGAGAGGGCGACACAGAGAGAGAGAGAGGGCGACACAGAGAGAGAGAGGGCGACACAGAGAGAGAGAGGGCGACACAGAGAGAGAGGGCAACACAGAGAGAGAGAGGGTGACACAGAGAGAGAGAGGGTGCCACAGAGAGAGAGAGGGTGCCACAGAGAGAGAGAGGGCACCACAGAGAGAGAGAGGGTGCCACAGAGAGAGAGAGAGAGAGAGAGAGAGAGAGAGAGAGGGCGCCACAGAGAGAGAGAGAGAGGGCCCCACAGAGAGAGAGAGGGTGCCACAGAGAGAGAGGGCGCCACAGAGAGAGAGAGAGAGAGAGCGCCACAGAGAGAGAGAGAGAGGGCGTCAGAGAGAGAGAGAGAGAGAGGGCGCCACAGAGAGAGTGAGAGAGAGAGGGCGCCACAGAGAGAGAGAGAGGGTGCCACAGAGAGAGAGAGAGAGAGGGCGCCACAGAGAGCGAGAGAGGGCACCACAGAGCGAGAGAGGGCGCCACAGAGCGAGAGAGAGGGCACAGCAGAGCGAAAGAGGGCGCCACAGTGCGAGAGAGAGGGCGCCACAGAGCGAGAGAGAGGGTGCCACAGAGCGAGAGAGAGGGCGCCACAGAGCGAGAGAGGGCGCCACAGAGCGAGAGAGAGGGCGCCACAGAGAGAGAGAGAGAGGGCGCCACAGAGAGCGAGAGAGGGAGACACAGAGAGAGAGAGAGGGTGACACAGAGAGAGAGAGGGCGACACAGAGAGAGAGAGGGGTACACAGAGAGAGAGAGGGCGACACAGAGAGAGAGAGGGCGCCACAGAGCGAGAGAGAGGGCACAGCAGAGCGATAGAGGGCGCCACAGAGCGAGAGAGAGGGCGCCACAGAGAGAGAGAGAGGGCGCCACAGAGCGAGAGAGAGGGTGCCACAGAGAGAGAGAGGGCGCCACAGAGCGAGAGAGAGGGCGCCACAGAGCGAGAGAGAGAGGGTGCCACAGAGCGAGAGAAAGAGGGCGCCAAAGAGAGAGAGAGGGCGCCACAGAGCGAGAGAGAGAGGGCGCCACAGAGCGAGAGAGAGAGGGCGCCACAGAGAGAGAGAGGGCGCCACAGAGAGAGAGAGGGCACCACAGAGCGAGAGAGAGGGCGCCACAGAGCGAGAGAGAGGGCGCCACAGAGCGAGAGAGAGGGCGCCACAGAGCGAGAGAGGGCGCCACAGAGAGCGAGAGAGGGCGCCACAGAGAGAGAGAGAGAGGGTGCCACAGAGAGAGAGAGAGAGGGCACCACAGAGAGCGAGAGAGGGCACCACAGAGCGAGAGAGGGCGCCACAGAGAGAGAGAGGGCGACACAGAGAGAGAGAGGGGTACACAGAGAGAGAGAGGGCGACACAGAGAGAGAGAGGGCGCCACAGAGCGAGAGAGAGGGCACAGCAGAGCGATAGAGGGCGCCACAGAGCGAGAGAGAGGGCGCCACAGAGAGAGAGAGAGGGCGCCACAGAGCGAGAGAGAGGGTGCCACAGAGAGAGAGAGGGTGCCACAGAGCGAGAGAGGGTGACACAGAGAGAGAGAGGGCGACACAGAGAGAGAGAGGGGTACACAGAGAGAGAGAGGGCGACACAGAGAGAGAGAGGGCGCCACAGAGCGAGAGAGAGGGCACAGCAGAGCGATAGAGGGCGCCACAGAGCGAGAGAGAGGGCGCCACAGAGAGAGAGAGAGGGCGCCACAGAGCGAGAGAGAGGGTGCCACAGAGAGAGAGAGGGCGCCACAGAGCGAGAGAGAGGGCGCCACAGAGCGAGAGAGAGAGGGTGCCACAGAGCGAGAGAAAGAGGGCGCCAAAGAGAGAGAGAGGGCGCCACAGAGCGAGAGAGAGAGGGCGCCACAGAGCGAGAGAGAGAGGGCGCCACAGAGAGAGAGAGGGCGCCACAGAGCGAGAGAGAAGGCGCCACAGAGCGAGAGAGAGGGTGCCACAGAGAGAGAGAGGGCGACACAGAGAGAGAGAGGGCGACACAGAGAGAGAGGGGGTGACACAGAGAGAGGGCGACACAGAGAGAGGGCGACATAGAGAGAGAGAGGGCGACACAGAGAGAGAGAGAGAGAGGGCGACACAGAGAGAGAGATAGGGCGACACAGAGAGAGAGAGGGCGACACAGAGAGAGAGAGAGAGCGACACAGAGAGAGGGCGACACAGAGAGAGGGCGACACAGAGAGAGGGTGACACAGAGAGAGAGAGAGGGCGACACAGAGAGAGAGAGGGCGACACAGAGAGAGAGAGGGCGACACAGAGAGAGAGGGGGCGACACAGAGAGAGAGAGGGCACAACAGAGAGAGTGAGGGCGCCACAGAGAGAGAGAGGGTGCCACAGAGAGACAGAGAGGGCGCCACAGAGAGAGAGAGAGGGCGCCACAGAGAGAGAGAGAGAGGGCGCCACAGAGAGAGAGGGCGACACAGAGAGAGAGAGAGAGAGAGAGAGAGGGTGCCACAGAGAGAGAGAGAGGGCGCCACAGAGCGAGAGAGAGGGAGACACAGAGAGAGAGAGGGCGACACAGAGAGAGAGAGGGCAACACACAGAGAGAGAGGGGTACACAGAGAGAGAGAGGGGGCGACACAGAGAGAGAGAGGGCGCCACAGAGAGAGAGAGGGCACCATAGAGCGAGAGAGGGTGCCACAGAGCGAGAGCGCCACAGAGCGAGAGAGAGGGCGTCACAGAGAGAGAGAGAGATGGCGCCACAGAGAGAGAGAGAGAGAGAGAGGGCGCCACAGAGAGCGAGAGAGGGTGCCACAGAGAGAGAGAGAGGGCACCACAGAGAGCGAGAGAGGGCACCACAGAGCGAGAGAGGGCGCCACAGAGCGAGAGAGAGGGCACAGCAGAGCGAAAGAGGGCGCCACAGAGCAAGAGAGAGGGCGCCACAGAGCGAGAGAGAGGGCACCACAGAGCGAGAGAGAGGGCGCCACAGAGCGAGAGAGAGGGTGCCACAGAGAGAGAGAGGGCGCCACAGAGCGAGAGAGAGGGCGCCACAGAGCGAGAGAGAGAGGGTGCCACAGAGCGAGAGAGGGCGACACAGAGAGAGAGAGGGCGACACAGAGAGAGAGAGGGGGCGACACAGAGAGAGGGCGACACAGAGAGAGGGCGACATAGAGAGAGAGAGGGCGACACAGAGAGAGAGAGAGAGGGCGACACAGAGAGAGAGAGAGATGGCGACACAGAGAGAGAGATAGGGCGACACAGAGTGAGAGAGGGTGACACAGAGAGAGAGAGAGAGAGAGCGACAAAGAGAGAGGGCGACACAGAGAGAGGGCGACACAGAGAGAGAGAGAGGGCGACACAGAGAGAGAGAGGGCGACACAGAGAGAGAGAGGGTGACACAGAGAGAGAGGGTGCCACAGAGAGAGAGAGGGAACCACAGAGAGAGAGAGGGTGCCAGAGAGAGAGAGAGAGAGAGAGAGAGAGAGAGAGAGAGGGCGCCACAGAGAGAGAGAGAGGGCGCCACAGAGAGAGAGAGGGTGCCACAGAGAGAGGGGGTGCCACAGAGAGAGAGAGAGAGAGCGCCACAGAGAGAGAGAGAGAGAGCGCCACAGAGAGAGAGAGAGAGGGCGCCACAGAGAGAGAGAGAGAGAGAGAGAGGGCGCCACAGAAAGAGAGAGAGGGCGCCACAGAGAGAGAGTGAGAGGGCGCCACAAAGAGCGAGAGAGGGCACCACAGAGCGAGAGAGGGCGCCACAGAGCGAGAGAGAGGGCACAGCAGAGCGAAAGAGGGCGCCACAGAGCGAGAGAGAGGGTGCCACAGAGCGAGAGAGAGGGCACCACAGAGCGAGAGAGAGGGCGCCACAGAGCGAGAGAGAGGGCGCCACAGAGAGAGAGAGGGCGCCACATAGCGAGAGAGAGGGCGCCACAGAGCGAGAGAGAGGGCGCCACAGAGAGAGAGAGGGCACCACAGAGCGAGAGAGAGAGGGCACCACAGAGCGAGAGAGTGTGCCATGGAACGAGAAAGAGGGGGCCACAGAGCGAGAGAGAGTGCGCCACAGAGCGAGAGAGAGGGCGCCACAGAGAGAGAGAGGGCGCCACAGAGCGAGAGAGAGGGCGCCACAGAGCGAGAGAAAGAGGGTGCCACAGAGCGAGAGAGAGAGGGCACCACAGAGAGAGAGAGGGCGCCACAGAGAGAGAGAGAGAGAGGGCGCCACAGAGAGAGAGAGAGAGAGGGCACCACAGAGCAAGAGAGGGTGCCACAGAGCGAGAGAGGGCGCCACAGAGAGAGAAAGGGCGCCACAGAGAGAGAGAGGGTGCCACAGAGAGAGAGAGAGACGACGCCACAGAGCGAGAGAGAGGGAGACACAGAGAGAGAGAGAGAGAGAGCGCCACAAAGCGAGAGAGAGGGCGCCACAGAGCGAGAGAGAGGGCGCCACAGAGAGAGAGAGGGTGCCACAGAGAGAGGGGGCACCACAGAGAGAGAGAGAGAGCGCCACAGAGCGAGAGAGAGAGGGCGCCACAGAGAGAGAGAGAGAGGGCGCCACAGAGAGAGAGAGAGAGAGAGAGAGAGAGAGGGCGCCACAGAGAGAGAGAGAGGGCGCCACAGAGAGAGAGAGGGTGCCACAGAGAGAGGGGGCGCCACAGAGAGAGAGAGAGAGAGAGCGCCACAGAGAGAGAGAGAGAGGACGCCACAGAGAGAGAGAGAGAGGGCGCCACAGAGAGAGAGAGAGAGAGAGAGAGAAGGCGCCACAGAAAGAGAGAAAGGGCGCCACAGAGAGAGAGAGAGAGGGCGCCACAAAGAGCGAGAGAGGGCGCCACAGAGCGAAAGAGGGTGCCACAGAGCGAGAGAGAGGGCACCACAGAGCGAGAGAGAGGGCGCCACAGAGCGAGAGAGAGGGCGCCACAGAGAGAGAGAGGGCGCCACAGAGCGAGAGAGAGGGCGCCACAGAGCGAGAGAGGGTGCCACGGAACGAGAAAGAGGGGGCCACAGAGCGAGAGAGAGTGCACCACAGAGCGAGAGAGAGGGCGCCACAGAGAGAGAGAGAGGGCGCCACAGAGCGAGAGAGAGAGCGTGCCACAGAGAGAGAGAGGGTACCACAGAGCGAGAGAGAGAGGGCACCACAGAGAGAGAGAGGGCGCCACAGAGAGAGAGAGAGAGAGAGAGGGCACCACAGAGCGAGAGAGGGCGCCACAGAGCGAGAGAGGGCGCCACAGAGAGAGAAAGGGCGCCACAGAGAGAGAGAGAGAGGGTGCCACAGAGAGAGAGAGAGACGGCGCCACAGAGCGAGAGAGAGGGAGACACAGAGAGAGAGAGAGCGCCACAAAGCGAGAGAGAGGGCGCCACAGAGCGAGAGAGAGGGCGCAACAGAGAGAGAGAGGGCACCACAGAGGGAGAGAGAGAGGGCGCCACAAAGCAAGAGAGAGGGCACCACAGAGCGAGAGAGAGGGTGCCACAGAGAGAGAGAGAGGGCGCCACAGAGAGAGAGAGGGCGACACAGAGAGATCGAGGGTGCCACAGAGAGAGAGGGCGCCACAGAGAGAAAGAGGGTGCCACAGAGAGAGAGGGCGCCACAGAGAGAGAGAGGGAGACACAGAGAGAGAGAGAGAGGGTGACACAGAGAGAGAGAGGGCGACACAGAGAGAGAGAGGGGTACACAGAGAGAGAGAGGGCGACACAGAGAGAAAGAGGGCGCCACAGAGCGAGAGAGGGCACCACAGAGCAAGAGAGAGGGCGCCACAGAGCGAGAGAGAGGGCGCCACAGAGCGAGAGAGAGGGCGCCACAGAGCGAGAGAGAGGGCGCCACAGAGCGAGAGAGAGGGCGCCACAGAGCGAGAGAGAGAGGGCACCACAGAGCGAGAGAGAGAGGGCACCATAGAGCGAGAGATGGCGCCACAGAGCGAGAGAGAGGGCGCCACAGAGCGAGAGAGAGGGCGCCACAGAGCGAGAGAAAGAGGGTGCCAAAGAGAGAGAGAGAGAGAGCGTGCCACAGAGAGAGAGAGAGAGGGTACCACAGAGCGAGAGAGAGAGGGCGCCACAGAGTGAGAGGGGGCGCCACAGAGCAAGAGAGGGCACCACAGAGCGAGAGAGGGCGCCACAGAGCGAGAGAGGGCGCCACAGAGAGAGAGAGGGTGCCACAGAGAGAGACAGAGAGGGCGCCACAGAGAGAGGGCGACACAGAGAGAGAGAGGGTGACACAGAGAGAGAGAGGGAACACAGAGAGAGAGAGGACAACACAGAGAGAGAGAGGGTGACACAGAGAGAGAGGGTGCCACAGAGAGAGAGAGGGAACCACAGAGAGAGAGAGGGTGCCATAGAGAGAGAGAGAGAGAGCGCCACAGAAAGAGAGAGAGGGCGCCACAGAGAGAGAGTGAGAGGGCGCCACAAAGAGCGAGAGAGGGCACCACAGAGAGAGAGAGGGCGCCACAGAGCGAGAGAGAGGGCACAGCAGAGCGAAAGAGGGCGCCACAGAGCGAGAGAGAGGGCGCCACAGAGCGAGAGAGAGGGCACCACAGAGCGAGAGAGAGGGCGCCACAGAGCGAGAGAGAGGGCGCCACAGAGAGAGAGAGGGCGCCACAGAGCGAGAGAGAGGGCGCCACAGAGCGAGAGAGAGGGCGCCACAGAGCGAGAGAGAGGGCGCCACAGAGAGAGAGAGAGGGCGCCACAGAGAGAGAGAGGGCGCCACAGAGAGAGAGAGGGCACCACAGAGCGAGAGAGAGAGGGCACCACAGAGCGAGAGAGTGTGCCACGGAACGAGAAAGAAAAGAGGGGCCACAGAGCGAGAGAGAGTGCGGCACAGAGAGAGAGAGGGCACCACAGAGCGAGAGAGAGGGCGCCACAGAGCGAGAGAAAGAGGGTGCCACAGAGAGAGAGAGAGAGCGTGCCACAGAGAGAGAGAGAGAGAGGGTACCACAGAGCGAGAGAGAGAGGGCACCACAGAGAGAGAGAGGGCGCCACAGAGAGAGAGAGAGAGGGCACCACAGAGCGAGAGAGGGCGCCACAGAGCGAGAGAGGGCGCCACAGAGAGAGAAAGGGCGCCACAGAGAGAGAGAGAGAGGGTGCCACAGAGAGAGAGAGAGAAGGCGCCACAGAGCGAGAGAGAGGGAGACACAGAGAGAGAGAGAGAGCGCCACAAAGCGAGAGAGAGGGCGCCACAGAGCGAGAGAGGGCACCACAGAGCGAGAGAGAGAGGGCACCACAGAGCGAGAGAGTGTGCCACGGAACGAGAAAGAGGGGCCACAGAGCGAGAGAGAGTGCGCCACAGAGAGAGAGAGGGCACCACAGAGCGAGAGAGAGGGCGCCACAGAGCGAGAGAAAGAGGGTGCCACAGAGAGAGAGAGAGAGCGTGCCACAGAGAGAGAGAGAGAGAGGGTACCACAGAGCGAGAGAGAGAGGGCACCACAGAGAGAGAGAGGGCGCCACAGAGAGAGAGAGAGAGGGCACCACAGAGCGAGAGAGGGCGCCACAGAGCGAGAGAGGGCGCCACAGAGAGAGAAAGGGCGCCACAGAGAGAGAGAGAGAGGGTGCCACAGAGAGAGAGAGAGAAGGCGCCACAGAGCGAGAGAGAGGGAGACACAGAGAGAGAGAGAGAGCGCCACAAAGCGAGAGAGAGGGCGCCACAGAGCGAGAGAGAGGGCGCCACAGAGAGAGAGAGGGTGCCAAAGAGAGAGGGGGCGCCACAGAGAGAGAGAGAGCACCACAGAGAGAGAGAGAGAGGGCGCCACAGAGAGAGAGAGGGCGCCACAGAGAGAGAGAGAGAGAGAGAGAGAGAGAGGGCGCCACAGAAAGAGAGAGAGGGCGCCACAGAGAGAGAGAGAGAGGGCGCCACAAAGAGCGAGAGAGGGCGCCACAGAGCGAAAGAGGGCGCCACAGAGCCAGAGAGAGGGTGCCACAGAGCGAGAGAGAGGGCACCACAGAGCGAGAGAGAGGGCACCACAGAGCGAGAGAGAGGGCGCCACAGAGCGAGAGAGAGGGCGTCACAGAGAGAGAGAGGGCGCCACAGAGCGAGAGAGAGGGCGCCACAGAGCGAGAGAGGGTGCCACGGAACGAGAAAGAGGGGGCCACAGAGCGAGAGAGAGTGCGCCACAGAGCGAGAGAGAGGGCGCCACAGAGAGAGAGAGGGCGCCACAGAGCGAGAGAGGGCGCCACAGAGCGAGAGAGAGGGCGCCACAGAGCGAGAGAAAGAGGGTGCCACAGAGAGAGAGAGAGAGCGTGCCACAGAGAGAGAGAGAGAGAGGGTACCACAGAGCGAGAGAGAGGGCACCACAGAGAGAGAGAGGGCGCCACAGAGAGAGAGAGAGAGGGCACCACAGAGCGAGAGAGGGCGCCACAGAGCGAGAGAGGGCGCCACAGAGAGAGAAAGGGCGCCACAGAGAGAGAGAGAGAGGGTGCCACAGAGAGAGCGAGAGAGGGCGCCACAGAGCGAGAGAGAGGGCGCAACAGAGAGAGAGAGGGCGCCACAGAGAGAGAGAGAGAGGGCGCCACAAAGCGAGAGAGAGGGCGCCACAGAGCGAGAGAGAGGGTGCCACAGAGAGAGAGAGATGGCGCCACAGAGCGAGAGACAGGGCGCCACAGAGCGAGAGATAGAGGGTGGCCACAGAGAGAGAGAGAGAGCGTGCCACAGAGAGAGAGAGAGAGAGGGTACCACAGAGAGAGAGAGTGGGTGACACAGAGCAAGAGAGGGTGCCACAGAGCGAGAGAGGGCGCCACAGAGAGAGAAAGGGCGCCACAGAGAGAGAGAGAGAGAGGGGTGCCACAGAGAGAGAGAGAGAGCGCCACAAAGCGAGAGAGAGGGCGCCACAGTGCGAGAGAGAGGGTGCCACAGAGAGAGAGAGGGCGCCACAGAGAGAGAGAGAGAGAGGGCGCCACAAAGCGAGAGAGAGGGCGCCACAGAGCGAGAGAGAGGGTGCCACAGAGAGAGAGAGATGGCGCCACAGAGCGAGAGACAGGGAGCCACAGAGCGAGAGAAAGAGGGTGCCACAGAGAGAGAGAGAGAGCGTGCCACAGACAAAGAGAGAGAGGGTACCACAGAGAGAGAGAGGGTGACACAGAGCAAGAGAGGGCGCCACAGAGCGAGAGAGGCCGCCACAGAGCAAGAGAGGGCGCCACAGAGAGAGAGAGAGAGAGAGGGTGCCACAGAGAGAGAGAGAGGGTGCCACAGAGAGAGAGAGAGGGAGCCACAGAGCGAGAGAGAGAGGGCACCACAGAGCGAGAGAGAGAGGGCACCACAGAGCGAGAGAGGGCGCCACAGAGCGAGAGAGAGGGCGCCACAGAGCGAGAGAGAGGGCGCCACCGATCGAGAGAGAGGGCGCCACAGAGCGAGAGAAAGAGGGTGCCACAGAGCGAGAGAGAGAGCATGCCACAGAGAGAGAGGGCGCCACAGAGAGAGAGGGTGCCACAGAGAGAGAGAAAGAGGGTGCCACAGAGAGAGAGAGAGGGCGCCACAGAGCGAGAGAGAGGGAGACACAGAGAGAGAGAGAGAGAGAGAGAGAGAGAGAGAGAGAGAGAGAGAGGGCGACACAGAGAGAGAGGGCGACACAGAGACAGAGAGGGGTACACAGAGAGAGGGAGACAAAGAGAGAGAGAGGGCGCCACAGAGCGAGAGAGGGCACCACAGAGCGAGATAGAGAGCGCCACAGAGCGAGAGAGTGGGCGCCACAGAGCGAGAGAGAGGGCGCCACAGAGAGAGAGAGGGCGCCACAGAGAGAGAGAGAGGGCGCCACAGAGAGAGAGAGAGGGCGCCACAGAGAGAGAGAGGGTGCCACAGAGAGAAAGAGAGAGAGAGAGAGAGAGGGTGCCACAGAGAGAGAGAGAGACAGGGCGCCACAGAGAGAGAGAGCGCCACAGAGAGAGAGAGAGAGGGCGACACAGAGAGAGAGAGGGTGCCACAGAGAGAGAGAGGGCACCACAGAGAGAGAGAGGGTGCCACAGAGAGAGAGAGAGAGAGAGGGCGCCACAGAGAGAGAGAGAGGGCGCCACAGAGAGAGAGAGAGGGCGCCACAGAGAGAGAGAGGGCGCCACAGAGAGAGAGAGAGAGAGGGCGCCACAGAGAGAGAGAGAGGGCGCCACAGAGAGAGAGAGGGTGCCACAGAGAGAGAGAGAGAGAGAGAGAGAGAGGGCGCCACAGAGAGAGAGAGAGAGAGGGCGCCACAGAGCGAGAGAGAGGGCGCCACAGAGCGAGAGAGAGAGGGTGCCACAGAGAGGGAGAAATAGGGCACCACAGAGAGAGAGGGGGCGCCACAGAGCGAGAGAGAGAGGGCACCACAGAGCGAGAGAGAGAGGGCGCCACAGAGAGAGAGAGAGGGCGCCACAGAGAGAGAGAGGGCGCCACAGAGAGAGAGAGAGAGAGGGCGCCACAGAGAGAGAGAGGGCGCCACAGAGAGAGAGAGAGAGAGGGCGCCACAGAGAGAGAGAGAGAGGGCGCCACAGAGAGAGAGAGGGTGCCACAGAGAGAGAGAGAGAGAGAGAGAGAGAGAGAGAGAGAGAGGGTGCCACAGAGAGAGAGAGAGAGAGGGCGCCACAGAGAGAGAGAGAGGGCGCCACAGAGAGAGAGAGGGCGCCACAGAGAGAGAGAGAGAGGGCGACACAGAGAGAGAGAGGGTGCCACAGAGAGAGAGAGGGCACCACAGAGAGAGAGAGGGTGCCACAGAGAGAGAGAGAGAGGGCGCCACAGAGAGAGAGAGAGGGCGCCACAGAGAGAGAGAGGGCGCCACAGAGAGAGAGAGGGCGCCACAGAGAGAGAGAGAGAGAGAGAGGGCGCCACAGAGAGAGAGAGAGGGCGCCACAGAGAGAGAGAGGGTGCCACAGAGAGAGAGAGAGAGAGGGCGCCACAGAGAGAGAGAGAGAGAGAGGGCGCCACAGAGAGAAAGAGGGAGACACAGAGAGAGAGAGAGAGGGAGGGTGACACAGAGAGAGAGAGGGCGACACAGAGAGAGAGAGGGGTACACAGAGAGAGAGAGGGCAACACAGAGTGAGAGAGGGCGCCACAGAGCGAGAGAGAGGGCACAGCAGAGCGAAAGAGGGCGCCACCGAGCGAGAGAGAGGGCGCCACAGAGCGAGAGAGAGGGCGCCACAGAGCGAGAGAGAGAGGGTGCCACAGAGAGGGAGAAATAGGGCACCACAGAGAGAGAGGGGGCGCCACAGAGCGAGAGAGAGAGGGCACCACAGAGCGAGAGAGAGAGGGCGCCACAGAGAGAGAGAGGGCGCCACAGAGAGAGAGGGCGCCACAGAGCAAGAGAGGGTGCCACAGAGCGAGAGAGGGTGCCACAGAGAGAGAGAGAGAGGGTGCCACAGAGAGAGAGAGAGAGAGGGCACCACAGAGAGAGAGAGAGGGCACCACAGAGAGAGAGAGAGGGCGAAACAGAGAGAGAGAGAGAGGGCGACACAGAGAGAGAGAGGGCGACACAGAGAGAGAGAGGACGACACAGAGAGAGACCGACACAGAGAGAGAGAGGGCGACACAGAGAGAGAGAGAGAGAGAGAGAGAGAGAGAGAGAGAGAGAGAGGGCGACACAGAGAGAGAGAGAGGGCGACACAGAGAGAGAGGGGTGACACAGAGAGAGAGAGAGAGAGCGACACAGAGAGAGGGCGACACAGAGAGAGGGCGACACAGAGAGGGCGACACAGAGAGAGAGAGAGGGCGACACAGAAAGAGAGAGGGCGACACAGAGAGAGAGAGAGGGCGCCACAGAGAGAGAGAGGGTGCCACAGAGAGAGAGAGAGAGAGAGAGAGAGAGGGTGCCACAGAGAGAGAGAGAGAGAGGGCGCCACAGAGAGAGAGAGAGGGCGCCACAGAGAGAGAGAGGGCGCCACAGAGAGAGAGAGGGCGACACAGAGAGAGAGAGGGTGCCACAGAGAGAGAGAGGGCACCACAGAGATAGAGAGGGTGCCACAGAGAGAGAGAGAGAGAGAGGGTGCCACAGAGAGAGAGAGAGGGCGCCACAGAGAGAGAGAGAGGGCGCCACAGAGAGAGAGAGGGCGCCACAGAGAGAGAGAGAGAGAGGGCGCCACAGAG
>NW_027457245.1:45000-55000 GCF_040206685.1 Ascaphus truei | reverse complement strand
CACAGAGCGAGAGAGGGCGCCACAGAGCGAGAGAGAGGGCGCCACAGAGCGAGAGAGAGGGCGCCACAGAGCGAGAGAGAGAGGGTGCCACAGAGCGAGAGAAAGAGGGCGCCACAGAGCGAGAGAGAGGGTGCCACAGAGCGAGAGAAAGAGGGCGCCACAGAGAGAGAGAGGGCGCCACAGAGCGAGAGAGAGAGGGCACCACAGAGCGAGAGAGAGAGGGCGCCACAGAGAGAGAGAGGGCGCCACAGAGAGAGAGAGGGCGCCACAGAGAGAGAGAGGGCGCCACAGAGTGACAGAGGGTGCCACAGAGCGAGAGAGGGTGCCACAGAGAGAGAGGGCGCCACAGAGAGAGAGAGAGGGCGACACAGAAAGAGAGAGGGCGACACAGAGAGAGAGATAGGGCGACACAGAGAGAGAGAGGGCGACACAGAGAGAGAGAGAGAGAGAGAGGGCGACACAGAGAGAGAGAGAGAGAGAGCGACACAGAGAGAGGGCGACACAGAGAGAGGGCGACACAGAGAGAGGGCGACACAGAGAGAGGGCGACACAGAGAGAGAGAGAGGGTGACACAGAGAGAGAGAGAGGGCGACACAGAGAGAGAGAGGGCGACACAGAGAGAGAGAGGGCGACACAGAGAGAGAGAGGGTGCCACAGAGAGAGAGGGCGCCACAGAGAGAGAGAGGGCACCACAGAGAGAGAGAGAGGGCACCACAGAGAGAGAGAGAGGGCGATACAGAGAGAGAGAGGGCGACACAGAGAGAGAGAGGGCGACACAGAGAGAGAGAGGGCGACACAGAGAGAGAGAGGGCGACACAGAGAGAGGGCGACACAGAGAGAGGGCGACACAGAGAGAGGGCGACAGAGAGAGAGAGGGCGACACAGAGAGAGAGAGAGAGGGCGACACAGAGAGAGAGATAGGGCGACACAGAGAGAGAGAGGGCGACACAGAGAGAGAGAGAGGGCGACACAGAGAGAGAGAGAGAGAGAGAGCGACACAGAGAGAGGGCGACACAGAGAGAGGGCGACACAGAGAGAGGGCGACACAGAAGGAGAGAGAGGGTGACACAGAGAGAGAGAGAGGGCGACACAGAGAGAGAGAGGGCGACACAGAGAGAGAGAGGGCGACACAGAGAGAGAGAGGGCACAATAGAGTGAGTGAGGGCGCCACAGAGAGAGAGAGGGTGCCACAGAGAGACAGAGAGGGCGCCACAGAGAGAGAGAGAGAGGGCGCCACAGAGAGAGAGGGCGACACAGAGAGAGAGAGAGAGAGAGAGAGAGAGAGAGAGGGTGCCACATAGAGAGAGGGAGGGCGCCACAGAGCGAGAGAGAGGGAGACACAGAGAGAGAGAGGGCGACACAGAGAGAGAGAGGGCAACACACAGAGAGAGAGGGGTACACAGAGAGAGAGAGGGGTACACAGAGAGAGAGAGGGCGACACAGAGAGAGAGAGGGCACCACAGAGCAAGAGAGGGCGCCACAGAGCGAGAGAGAGGGCGCCACAGAGCGAGAGAGAGGGCGCCACAGAGCGAGAGAGAGTGCGCCACAGAGCGAGAGAGAGGGCGACACAGAGAGAGAGAGGGCGCCACAGAGCGAGAGAGAGAGGGCACCACAGAGCGAGAGAGGGTGCCACAGAGCGAGAGAGAGAGCGCCACAGAGCGAGAGAGAGGGCGCCACAGAGCGAGAGAGGGCGCCAGAGAGCGAGAGAGGGGGCGCCACAGAGCGAGAGAAAGAGGGTGCCACAGAGCGAGAGAGAGAGCGCACCACAGAGCGAGAGAGAAAGGGCGCCACAGAGCAAGAGAGGGCGCCACAGAGGGAGAGAGGGCGCCACAGAGCGAGAGAGAGGGCGCCACAGAGAGAGAGAGAGGGCGACACAGAGAGAGAGGGCGACACAGAGAGAGAGAGGGTGCCACAGAGAGAGAGAGAGGGCGCCACAGAGCGAGAGAGAAGGAGAAACAGAGAGAGAGAGAGAGAGAGGGCGACACAGAGAGAAAGGGCGACACAGAGAGAGAGAGGGCGCCACAGAGCGAGAGAGGGCGCCACAGAGCGAGAGAGAGGGCGCCACAGAGCGAGAGAGAGGGTTCCACAGAGCGAGAGAGATGGCGCCACAGAGCGAGAGAGAGAGGGTGCCACAGAACGAGAGAAAGAGGGCGCCACAGACAGAGAGAGGGCGCCACAGAGCGAGAGAGGGTGACACAGAGAGAGAGAGGGCGACACAGAGAGAGAGAGGGCGACACAGAGAGAGAGGGCGACACAGAGAGAGAGAGGGTGACACAGAGAGAGAGAGAGGGCGACACAGAAAGAGAGAGGGCGACACAGAGAGAGAGAGGGCGACACAGAGAGAGAGAGGGCGACACAGAGAGAGAGAGGGCACCACAGAGAGAGTGAGGGCGCCACAGAGAGAGAGAGGGTGCCACAGAGAGAGAGAGAGGGCGCCAGAGAGAGAGGGTGCCACAGAGAGAGAGAGAGAGAGGGTGCCACAGAGAAAGAGGGTGCCACAGAGAGAGAGAGAGAGGGTGCCACAGAGAGAGAGAGAGGGCGCCACAGAGCGAGAGAGAAGGAGACACACAGAGAGAGAGAGAGAGAGAGAGGGCGACACAGAGAGAAAGGGCGACACAGAGGAGAGAGGGCGCCACAGAGCGAGAGAGGGCGCCACAGAGCGAGAGAGAGGGCGCCACAGAGCGAGAGAGAGGGTGCCACAGAGCGAGAGAGAGGGCGCCACAGAACGAGAGAAAGAGGGTGCCACAGACAGAGAGAGGGCGCCACAGAGCGAGAGAGAGAGGGCGCCACAGAGAGAAAGAGGGCGCCACAGAGCGAGAGAGGGCGCCACAGAGAGAGAGAGAGCGCCACAGAGAGAGACAGAGAGGGCGCCACAGAGAGAGAGAGAGGGCGACACAGAGAGAGAGAGGGCGACACAGAGCGAGAGAGGGCGCCACAGAGCGAGAGAGGGCGCCACAGAGCGAGAGAGAGGGCGCCACAGAGCGAGAGAGAGGGCGCCACAGAGCGAGAGAGAGAGGGTGCCACAGAACGAGAGAAAGAGGGCGCCACAGACAGAGAGAGGGCGCCACAGAGCGAGAGAGAGAGGGCGCCACAGAGAGAAAGAGGGCGCCACAGAGCGAGAGAGGGCGCCACAGAGAGAGAGAGAGCGCCACAGAGAGAGACAGAGAGGGCGCCACAGAGAGAGAGAGAGGGCGACACAGAGAGAGAGAGGGCGACACAGAGAGAGAGAGGGCGACACAGAGAGAGAGGGCAACACAGAGAGAGAGAGGGTGCCACAGACAGAGAGAGGGTGCCACAGAGAGAGAGAGGGCACCACAGAGAGAGAGAGGGTGCCACAGAGAGAGAGAGAGAGAGGGCGCCACAGAGAGAGAGAGAGCGCCACAGAGAGAGAGAGGGTGCCACAGAGAGAGAGGGCGCCACAGAGAGAGAGAGAGAGAGAGCGCCACAGAGAGAGAGAGAGGGCGTCACAGAGAGAGAGAGAGAGAGAGAGAGGGCGCCACAGAGAGAGTGAAAGAGAGAGGGCGCCACAGAGAGAGAGAGAGGGTGCCACAGAGAGAGAGAGAGAGGGCGCCACAGAGAGAGAGAGGGCGCCACAGAGAGAGAGGGCGCCACAGAGAGAGAGGGCACCACAGAGCAAGAGAGGGTGCCACAGAGCGAGAGAGGGTGCCACAGAGAGAGAGAGAGGGTGCCACAGAGAGAGAGAGAGAGAGGGCACCACAGAGAGAGAGAGAGGGCGAAACAGAGAGAGAGAGAGAGGGCGACACAGAGAGAGAGAGAGAGAGAGAGAGAGGGTGCCACATAGAGAGAGAGAGGGCGCCACAGAGCGAGAGAGAGGGAGACACAGAGAGAGAGAGAGAGAGAGAGAGAGGGTGCCACATAGAGAGAGAGAGGGCGCCACAGAGCGAGAGAGAGGGAGACACAGAGAGAGAGAGGCCGACACAGAGAGAGGGCGACACAGAGAGAGAGAGGGCGACACAGAGAGAGAGAGAGAGAGAGGGCGACACAGAGAGAGAGAGAGAGAGGGCGACACAGAGAGAGAGGGGGTGACACAGAGAGAGAGAGAGAGAGCGACACAGAGAGAGGGCGACACAGAGAGAGGGCGACACAGAGAGAGGGCGACACAGAGAGAGAGAGAGGGCGACACAGAAAGAGAGAGGGCGACACAGAGAGAGAGAGGGCGACACAGAGAGAGAGAGGGTGCCACAGAGAGAGAGAGAGACGGCGCCACAGAGCGAGAGAGAGGGAGACACAGAGAGAGAGAGAGAGAGAGGGTGACACAGAGAGAGAGAGGGTGACACAGAGAGAGAGAGGGGTACACAGAGAGAGAGAGGGCGACACAGAGAGAGAGAGGGCGCCACAGAGCGAGAGAGGGCACCACAGAGCGATAGAGAGGGTGCCACAGAGCGAGAGAGAGGGCGCCACAGAGTGAGAGAGGGCGCCACAGAGCGAGAGAGAGGGCGCCAAAGAGAGAGAGGGCGCCACAGAGCGAGAGAGAGAAGGCACCACAGAGCGAGAGAGAGAGGGCACCACATAGCGAGAGAGGGCGCCACAGAGCGAGAGAGGGCGCCACAGAGCAAGAGAGAGGGCGCCACAGAGCGAGAGAGAGGGCGCCACAGAGAGAGAGAAAGAGGGTGCCACAGAGCGAGAGAGAGAGCGCGCCACAGAGAGAGAGAGGGCACCACAGAGCGAGAGAGAGAGGGCGCCACAGAGAGAGAGAGGGCGCCACAGAGAGAGAGAGGGCGCCACAGAGCAAGAGAGGGCGCCACAGAGAGAGAGAGGGCGACACAGAGAGAGAGAGGGCGACACAGAGAGAGAGAGGGTGCCACAGAGAGAGAGATGGCACCACAGAGAGAGAGAGAGAGAGAGAGAGAGAGAGGGCGCCACAGAGAGAGAGAGAGGGCGCCACAGAGAGAGAGAGGGCGCCACAGAGAGAGAGAGAGAGAGAGAGGGCGACACAGAGAGAGAGAGGGTGCCACAGAGAGAGAGAGGGCACCACAGAGAGAGAGAGGGTGCCACAGAGAGAGAGAGAGAGAGAGAGAGAGAGAGGGCGCCACAGAGAGAGAGAGGGCGCCACAGAGAGAGAGAGAGGGCGCCACAGAGAGAGAGAGGGCGCCACAGAGAGAGAGAGAGAGAGAGGGCGCCACAGAGAGAGAGAAAGGGCACCACAGAGAGAGAGAGGGTGCCACAGAGAGAGAGAGAGAGGGCGCCACAGAGAAAGAGGGCGCCACAGAGAGAGAGAGAGAGGGCGCCACAGAGAGAAAGAGAGGGAGACACAGAGAGAGAGAGAGAGAGAGAGAGAGAGGGTGACACAGAGAGAGAGAGGGCGACACAGAGAGAGAGAGGGCGCCACAGAGCGAGAGAGAGGGCACAGCAGAGCGAAAGAGGGCGCCACAGAGAGAGAGAGAGGGCGCCACAGAGAGAGAGAGGGTGCCACAGAGAGAGAGAGAGAGAGAGAGAGAGGGTGCCACAGAGAGAGAGAGAGAGAGAGGTTAGCCACAGAGAGAGAGAGAGGGCACCACAGAGAGAGAGAGGGCGCCACAGAGAGAGAGAGAGAGGGCGACACAGAGAGAGAGAGGGTGCCACAGAGAGAGAGAGGGCACCACAGAGAGAGAGAGGGTGCCACAGAGAGAGAGAGAGAGAGAGAGGGCGCCACAGAGAGAGAGAGAGGGCGCCACAGAGAGAGAGAGAGGGCGCCACAGAGAGAGAGAGGGCGCCACAGAGAGATAGAGAGAGGGCGCCACAGAGAGAGAGAGGGTGCCACAGAGAGAGAGAGAGAGAGAGAGGGCGCCACAGAGAGAGAGAGAGAGGGCGCCACAGAGAGAAAGAGAGGGAGACACAGAGAGAGAGAGAGAGAGGGAGGGTGACACAGAGAGAGAGAGGGCGACACAGAGAGAGAGAGGGGTACACAGAGAGAGAGAGGGCAACACAGAGTGAGAGAGGACGCCACAAAGCGAGAGAGAGGGCACAGCAGAGCGAAAGAGGGCGCCACCGAGCGAGAGAGAGGGCGCCACAGAGCGAGAGAGAGGGTGCCACAGAGAGAGAGAGAGAGGGCGACACAGAGAGAGAGAGAGGGCGACACAGAGAGAGAGGGGGTGACACAGAGAGAGAGAGAGAGCGACACAGAGAGAGGGCGACACAGAGAGAGGGCGACACAGAGAGAGGGCGACACAGAGAGAGAGAGGGCGACAAAGAGAGAGAGAGGGCACCACAGAGAGAGTGAGGGCGCCACAAAGAGAGAGAGGGTGCCACAGAGAGAGAGAGAGGGCGCCACAGAGAGAGAGAGGGCGCCACAGAGAGAGAGAGAGAGGGTGCCACAGAGAAAGAGGGCGCCACAGAGAGAGAGAGAGAGGGTGCCACAGAGAGAGAGAGAGAGGGCGCCACAGAGCGAGAGAGAAGGAGACACAGAGAGAGAGGGCGACACAGAGAGAGAGGGCAACACAGAGAGAGAGAGGGGTACACAGAGAGAGAAAGGGCGACACAGAGAGAGAGAGGGCGCAACAGAGCGAGAGAGGGCGCCACAGAGCGAGAAAGAGGGCGCCACAGAGCGAGAGAGAGAGGGCGCCACAGAGAGAGAGAGGGCGCCACAGAGCGAGAGAGGGCGCCACAGAGAGAGACAGAGAGGGCGCCACAGAGAGAGAGAGAGAGGGCGACACAGAGAGAGAGAGGGCGACACAGAGAGAGAGAGGGTGCCACAGAGAGAGAGAGGGCACCACAGAGAGAGAGAGGGCACCACAGAGAGAGAGAGGGTGCCACAGAGAGAGAGAGAGAGGGTGCCACAGAGAGAGAGAGAGAGAGGGCGCCACAGAGAGAGAGAGAGGGCGACACAGAGAGAGAGAGGGCGACACAGAGAGAGAGAGAGAGCGACACAGAGAGAGGGCGACACAGAGAGAGGGCGACACAGAGAGAGGGCGACACAGAGAGAGAGAGAGGGTGACACAGAGAGAGAGAGGGTGCCACAGAGAGAGAGAGGGCGCCACAGAGAGAGAGAGGGCGCCACAGAGAGAGAGAGAGCGCCACAGAGAGAGAGAGAGAGGGCGTCACAGAGAGAGAGGGCGCCACAGAAAGAGTGAGAGAGAGAGGGCGCCACAGAGAGCGAGAGAGGGCGCCACAGAGCGAGAGAGGGCGCCACAGAGCGAGAGAGAGGGCGCCACAGAGCGAGAGAGAGGGCGCCACAGAGCGAGAGAGAGGGCGCCACAGAGCGAGAGAGAGGGCGCCACAGAGCGAGAGAGAGGGCGCCACAGAGCGAGAGAGAGGGTGCCACAGAGAGAGAGAGGGCGCCACAGAGCGAGAGAGAGAGGGCGCCACAGAGTGAGAGAGAGAGGGTGCCACAGAGCGAGAGAAAGAGGGCGCCACAGAGAGAGAGAGGGCGCCACAGAGCGAGAGAGAGAGGGCACCACAGAGCGAGAGAGAGAGGGCGCCACAGAGAGAGAGAGGGCGCCACAGAGAGAGAGAGGGCGCCACAGAGAGAGAGAGGGTGCCACAGAGCGAGAGAGGGTGCCACAGAGAGAGAGGGTGCCACAGAGAGAGAGAGGGCACCACAGAGAGAGAGAGAGGGCACCACAGAGAGAGAGAGAGGGCGATACAGAGAGAGAGAGGGCGACACAGAGAGAGAGAGGGCGACAGAGAGAGAGAGAGGGCGACACAGAGAGAGGGCGACACAGAGAGAGGGCGACATAGAGAGAGAGAGGGCGACACAGAGAGAGAGAGAGGGCGACACAGAGAGAGAGATAGGGCGACACAGAGAGAGAGAGGGCGACACAGAGAGAGAGAGAGAGAGAGAGAGAGAGAGAGAGCGACACAGAGAGAGGGCGACACAGAGAGAGGGCGACACAGAGAGAGGGCGACACAGAGAGAGAGAGAGGGTGACACAGAGAGAGAGAGAGGGCGACACAGAGAGAGAGAGGGCGACACAGAGAGAGAGAGGGCGACACAGAGAGAGAGAGGGCGACACAGAGAGAGAGAGGGCACAACAGAGTGAGTGAGGGCGCCACAGAGAGAGAGAGGGTGCCACAGAGAGACAGAGAGGGCGCCACAGAGAGAGAGAGAGAGGGCGCCACAGAGATAGAGAGAGAGGGCGACACAGAGAGAGAGAGAGAGAGAGAGAGAAAGAGAGAGAGAGAGAGAGGGTGCCACATAGAGAGAGAGAGGGCGCCACAGAGCGAGAGAGAGGGAGACACAGAGAGAGAGAGGGCGACACAGAGAGAGAGAGGGCAACACACAGAGAGAGAGGGCGACACAGAGAGAGAGAGAGGGCGACACAGAGAGAGAGAGGGCGACACAGAGAGAGAGAGGGCGCCACAGAGCAAGAGAGGGCGCCACAGAGCGAGAGAGAGGGCGCCACAGAGCGAGAGAGAGGGCGCCACAGAGCGAGAGAGAGGGCGCCACAGAGCGAGAGAGAGGGCGACACAGAGAGAGAGAGGGCGCCACAGAGCGAGAGAGAGAGGGCACCACAGAGCGAGAGAGAGAGGGCACCACAGAGCGAGAGAGGGTGCCACAGAGCGAGAGAGAGAGCGCCACAGAGCGAGAGAGAGGGCGCCACAGAGCGAGAGAGGGCGCCAGAGAGCGAGAGAGGGGGCGCCACAGAGCGAGAGAAAGAGGGTGCCACAGAGCGAGAGAGAGAGCGCACCACAGAGCGAGAGAGAAAGGGCGCCACAGAGCAAGAGAGGGCGCCAGAGAGCGAGAGAGAGGGCGCCACAGAGAGAGAGAGAGGGCGACACAGAGAGAGAGGGCGACACAGAGAGAGAGGGCGACACAGAGAGAGAGAGGGTGACTCAGAGAGAGAGAGAGCGACACAGAGAGAGGGCGACACAGAGAGAGGGCGACACAGAGAGAGGGCGACACAGAGAGAGGGCGACACAGAGAGAGAGAGAGAGGGCGACACAGAAAGAGAGAGGGCGACACAGAGAGAGGGCGACACAGAGAGAGAGAGGGCACCACAGAGAGAGTGAGGGCGCCACAGAGAGAGAGAGGGTGCCACAGAGAGAGAGAGAGGGCGCCACAGAGAGAGAGAGGGCGCCACAGAGAGAGAGAAAGAGAGGGTGCCACAGAGAAAGAGGGCGCCACAGAGAGAGAGAGAGGGTGCCACAGAGAGAGAGAGAGGGCGCCACAGAGCGAGAGAGAAGGAGACACAGAGAGAGAGAGAGAGAGGGCGACACAGAGAGAGAGGGCAACACAGAGAGAGAGAGGGGTACACAGAGAGAGAAAGGGCGACACAGAGAGAGAGAGGGCGCCACAGAGCGAGAGAGGGCGCCACAGAGCGAGAGAGAGGGCGCCACAGAGCGAGAGAGAGGGCGCCACAGAGCGAGAGAGAGGGCGCCACAGAGCGAGAGAGAGAGGGTGCCACAGAACGAGAGAAAGAGGGCGCCACAGACAGAGAGAGGGCGCCACAGAGCGAGAGAGAGAGGGCGCCACAGAGAGAGAGAGGGCGCCACAGAGCGAGAGAGGGCGCCACAGAGAGAGAGAGGGCGCCACAGAGAGAGACAGAGAGGGCGCCACAGAGAGAGAGAGAGAGGGCGCCACAGAGAGAGAGAGGGCGACACAGAGAGAGAGAGGGCGACACAGAGAGAGAGGGGGCGACACAGAGAGAGAGAGGGCGACACAGAGAGAGAGGGCGACACAGAGAGAGAGAGGGTGCCACAGACAGAGAGAGGGTGCCACAGAGAGAGAGAGGGCACCACAGAGAGAGAGAGGGTGCCACAGAGAGAGAGAGAGAGAGGGCGCCACAGAGAGAGAGAGAGGGCGCCACAGAGAGAGAGAGGGTGCCACAGAGAGAGAGGGCGCCACAGAGAGAGAGAGAGAGAGCGCCACAGAGAGAGAGAGAGAGGGCGTCACAGAGAGAGAGAGAGAGGGCGCCACAGAGAGAGTGAGAGAGAGAGGGCGCCACAGAGAGAGAGAGAGGGTGCCACAGAGAGAGAGAGAGAGGGCGCCACAGAGCGAGAGAGAGGGCACAGCAGAGCGAAAGAGGGCGCCACAGAGCGAGAGAGAGGGCGCCACAGAGCGA
>NW_027457245.1:0-40000 GCF_040206685.1 Ascaphus truei | reverse complement strand
AGAGAGAGAGGGTACCACAGAGCGAGAGAGAGGGCGCCACAGAGAGAGAGAGGGCGACACAGAGAGAGAGAGAGAGGGCGACACAGAGAGAGAGAGAGGGCGACACAGAGAGAGAGAGAGGGCACCACAGAGAGAGTGTTAGCGCCACAGAGAGAGAGAGGGTGCCACAGAGCAAGAGAGGGCACCACAGAGCGAGAGAGGGTGCCACAGAGCAAGAGAGGGCACCACGGAGTGAGAGAGGGCACCACGGAGCGAGAGAGGGCGCCACAGAGAGAGAGAGGGCAACACAGAGAGAGACAGAGAGGGCGCCACAGAGAGAGAGAGAGAGGGCGACACAGAAAGAGAGAGGGTGACACAGAGAGAGAGAGGGCGACACAGAGATAGAGAGGGCAACACAGAGAGAGAGAGGGTGACACAGAGAGAGAAAGGGTGCCACAGAGAGAGAGAGGGCACCACAGAGAGAGAGAGGGTGCCACAGAGAGAGAGAGAGAGAGAGAGAGAGAGAGAGAGAGAGAGAGAGGGCGACACAGAGAGAGAGAGGGCGACACAGAGATAAAGAGGGGTACACAATGAGAGAGAGGGCGACACAGAGAGAGAGAGGGCGCAGCAGAGCGAAAGAGGGCGCCACAGAACGAGAGAGGGCGCCACAGAGAGAGAGAGAGAGGGTGCCACAGAGAGAGAGAGAGAGGGCACCACAGAGAGAGAGAGAGGGCACCACAGAGAGAGAGAGAGGGCGATACAGAGAGAGAGAGGGCGACACAGAGAGAGAGAGGGCGACACAGAGAGAGAGGTCGACACAGAGAGAGAGGGCGACACAGAGAGAGGGCGACACAGAGAGAGAGCGACACAGAGAGAGAGCGACACAGAGAGAGAGAGAGAGAGAGAGAGAGGGCGACACAGAGAGAGAGAGAGGGCGACACAGAGAGAGAGAGGGCGACACAGAGAGAGAGAGAGGGCGACACAGAGAGAGAGAGAGGGCGACACAGAGAGAGAGAGCGACACAGAGAGAGAGAGGGCGACACAGAGAGAGAGAGGGCACCACAGAGAGAGTGAGGGCGCCACAGAGAGAGAGAGGGTGCCACAGAGAGAGAGAGGGCGACACAGAGAGAGAGAGAGAGGGCGCCACAGAGAGATAGAGAGAGGGCACCATAGAGAGAGAGGGTGCCACAGAGAGAGAGAGAGGGTGCCACAGAGAGAGAGAGAGGGCGCCACAGAGCGAGAGAGAGGGAGACACAGAGAGAGAGAGAGAGAGGGCGACACAGAGAGAGAGAGGGAAACACAGAGAGAGAGAGGGGTACACAGAGAGAGAGAGGGCGACACAGAGAGAGAGAGGGCGCCACAGAGCGAGAGAGGGTGCCACAGAGCGAGAGAGAGGGCGCCACAGAGCGAGAGAGAGGGCGCCACAGAGCGAGAGAGAGGGCGCCACAGAGCGAGAGAGAGGGCGACACAGAGAGAGAGAGGGCGCCACAAAGCGAGAGAGAGAGGGCACCACAGAGCGAGAGAGAGAGGGCACCACAGAGCGAGAGAGGGCGCCACAGAGCGAGAGAGAGGGCGCCACAGAGCGAGAGAAAAGGTGCCACAGAGAGAGAGAGGGCGCCAGAGAGCGAGAGAGAGCGCGCGCCACAGAGAGAGAGAGGGGGGCGCCACAGAGCGAGAGAGAGGGCGCCACAGAGCAAGAGAGGGCGCCACAGAGCGAGAGAGGGCGCCACAGAGAGAGAGAGAGGGCGCCACAGAGAGAGAGAGAGAGGGCGCCACAGAGAGAGAGAGAGAGGGCGACACAGAGAGAGAGGGCGACACAGAGAGAGAGAGGGCGACACAGAGAGAGAGAGGGCGACACAGAGAGAGAGAGGGTGACACAGAGAGAGAGGGCGCCACAGAGAGAGAGAGGGCGCCACAGAGAGAGAGAGGGCACCACAGAGCGAGAGAGAGAGGGCACCACAGAGTGAGAGAGGGCGCCACAGAGCGAGGGAGAGGGCGCCACAAAGCGAGAGAGAGGGTGCCACAGAGCGAGAGAGAGGGCGCCACAGAGAGAGAGAGGGCGCCACAGAGAGAGAGAGGGCACCACAGAGCGAGAGAGAGGGCGCCACAGAGCGAGAGAAAGAGGGTGCCACAGAGAGAGAGAGAGAGAGCGTGCCACAGAGAGAGAGAGAGGGCGCCACAGAAAGAGAGAGGGCGCCAAAGAGCAAGAGAGGGCGCCACAGAGTGAGAGAGAGAGGGCGCCACAGAAAGAGAGAGGGCGCCACAGAGCAAGAGAGGGCGCCACAGAGCGAGAGAGGGCGCCACAGAGCGAGAGAGGGCGCCACAGAGCGAGAGAGGGCGCCACAGAGCGAGAGAGGGCGCCACAGAGAGAGAGAGGGCGCCACAGAGAGAGAGAGGGCGCCACAGAGAGAGACAGAGAGGGCGCCACAGAGAGAGACAGAGAGGGCGCCACAGAGAGAGAGAGAGGGCGACACAGAGCGAGAGAAAGAGGGTGCCACAGAGAGAGAGAGAGAGAGCGTGCCACAGAGAGAGAGAGAGGGCGCCACAGAAAGAGAGAGGGCGCCACAGAGCGAGAGAGAGAGGGCGCCACAGAAAGAGAGAGGGCGCCACAGAGCAAGAGAGGGCGCCACAGAGCGAGAGAGGGCGCCACAGAGAGAGAGAGGGCGCCACAGAGAGAGACAGAGAGGGCGCCACAGATCGAGAGAGAGAGGGCGCCACAGAAAGAGAGAGGGCGCCACAGAGCAAGAGAGGGCGCCACAGAGCGAGAGAGGGCGCCACAGAGCGAGAGAGGGCGCCACAGAGCGAGAGAGGGCGCCACAGAGAGAGAGAGGGCGCCACAGAGAGAGACAGAGAGGGCGCCACAGAGAGAGAAAGAGGGCGACACAGAGCGAGAGAGGGCGCCACAGAGCGAGAGAGGGCACCACAGAGAGAGAGAGAGTGCGCCACAGAGAGAGAGAGAGAGGGTGCCAGAGAGAGAGAGAGAGACGGCGCCACAGAGCGAGAGAGAGGGAGACACAGAGAGAGAGAGAGAGAGAGAGAGAGAGGGCGACACAGAGAGAGAGAGGGCGACACAGAGAGAGAGGGGTACACAGAGAGAGAGAGGGCGACACAGAGAGAGAGAGGGCGCCACCGAGAGAAAGAGGGCACCACAGAGCGAGAGAGAGGGCGCCACAGAGCGAGAGAGAGGGCGCCACAGAGCGAGAGAGAGGGCACCAAAGAGAGAGAGGGCACCAAAGAGAGAGAGGGCGCCACAGAGCGAGAGAGAGAAGGCACCACAGAGCGAGAGAGAGAGGGCACCACAGAGCGAGAGAGAGGGCGCCACAGAGCGAGAGTGAGGGCGCCACAGAGCAAGAGAGAGGGCGCCACAGAGAGAGAGAGCGCGCCACAGAGCGAGAGAAAGAGGGTGCCACAGAGCGAGAGAGAGAGCGCGCCACAGAGAGAGAGGGCACCACAGAGCGAGAGAGGGCACCACAGAGCGAGAGAGAGGGCGACACAGAGAGAGAGAGGGCGCCACAGAGAGAGAGAGGGCGCCACAGAGAGAGAGAGGGCGACACAGAAAGAGAGAGGGCGCCACAGAGAGAGAGAGGGCACCACAGAGAGAGAGAGGGTGCCACAGAGAGAGAGAGAGTTCCCCACAGAGAGAAAGAGAGGGCACCACAGAGCGAGAGAGGGCGCCACAGAGCGAGAGAGGGCGCCACAGAGCGAGAGAGAGGGCACAGCAGAGCGAAAGAGGGCGCCACAGAGCGAGAGAGAGGGCGCCACAGAGCGAGAGAGAGGGCGCCACAGAGCGAGAGAGAGGGTGCCACAGAGCGAGAGAAAGAGGGCGCCACAGAGAGAGAGAGGGCGCCACAGAGTGAGAGAGAGAGGGCGCCACAGAGAGAGAGAGGGTGCCACAGAGCAAGAGAGGGCACCACAGAGCGAGAGAGGGCGCCACAGAGCAAGAGAGGGCGCCACGGAGTGAGAGAGGGCGCCACGGAGCGAGAGAGGGCGCCACAGAGAGAGAGAGGGCAACACAGAGAGAGACAGAGAGGGCGCCACAGAGAGAGAGAGAGAGGGCGACACAGAGAGAGAGAGGGTGACACAGAGAGAGAGAGGGCGACACAGAGATAGAGAGGGCAACACAGAGAGAGAGAGGGTGACACAGAGAGAGAGAGGGTGCCACAGAGAGAGAGAGGGCACCACAGAGAGAGAGAGGGTGCCACAGAGAGAGAGAGAGAGAGAGAGAGAGAGAGAGAGAGAGAGAGAGGGCGACACAGAGAGAGAGAGGGCGACACAGAGATAAAGAGGGGTACACAAAGAGAGAGAGGGCGACACAGAGAGAGAGAGGGCGCAGCAGAGCGAAAGAGGGCACCACAGAGCGAGAGAGGGCGCCACAGAGAGAGAGAGAGGGTGCCACAGAGAGAGAGAGAGAGGGCACCACAGAGAGAGAGAGAGGGCACCACAGAGAGAGAGAGAGGGCACCACAGAGAGAGAGAGAGGGCGATACAGAGAGAGAGAGGGCGACACAGAGAGAGGGCGACACAGAGAGAGAGGTCGACACAGAGAGAGAGGGCGACACAGAGAGAGGGCGACACAGAGAGAGAGCGACACAGAGAGAGAGCGACACAGAGAGAGAGAGAGAGAGAGAGAGGGCGACACAGAGAGAGAGAGAGGGCGACACAGAGAGAGAGAGGGCGACACAGAGAGAGAGAGAGAGAGAGAGAGAGAGAGCGACACAGAGAGAGGGCGACACAGAGAGAGAGAGAGGGCGACACAGAGAGAGAGAGAGGGCGACACAGAGAGAGAGAGGGCGACACAGAGAGAGAGAGCGACACAGAGATAGAGAGGGCGACACAGAGAGAGAGAGGGCACCACAGAGAGAGTGAGGGCGCCACAGAGAGAGAGAGGGTGCCACAGAGAGAGAGAGGGCGACACAGAGAGAGAGAGAGAAGCCGCCACAGAGAGAGAGAGAGAGGGCACCATAGAGAGAGAGGGTGCCACAGAGAGAGAGAGAGGGTGCCACAGAGAGAGAGAGAGGGCGCCACAGAGCGAGAGAGAGGGAGACACAGAGAGAGAGAGAGAGAGAGAGGGCGACACAGAGAGAGAGAGGGCAACACAGAGAGAGAGAGGGGTACACAGAGAGAGAGAGGGCGACACAGAGAGAGAGAGGGCGCCACAGAGCGAGAGAGGGTGCCACAGAGCGAGAGAGAGGGCGCCACAGAGCGAGAGAGAGGGCGCCACAGAGCGAGAGAGAGGGCGCCACTGAGCGAGAGAAAGGGCGCCACAGAGCGAGAGAGAGGGCGACACAGAGAGAGAGAGGGTGCCACAAAGCGAGAGAGAGAGGGCACCACAGAGCGAGAGAGAGAGGGCACCACAGAGCGAGAGAGGGCGCCACAGAGCGAGAGAGAGGGCGCCACAGAGCGAGAGAAAGGGCGCCACAGAGAGAGAGAGGGCGCCAGAGAGCGAGAGAGAGCGCGCGCCACAGAGAGAGAGAGGGGGGCACCACAGAGCGAGAGAGAGGGCGCCACAGAGCAAGAGAGGGCGCCACAGAGCGAGAGAGGGCGCCACAGAGCGAGAGAGGGCGCCACAGAGAGAGAGAGAGGGCGCCACAGAGAGAGAGAGAGAGGGCGACACAGAGAGAGAGGGCGACACAGAGAGAGAGAGGGCGACACAGAGAGAGAGAGGGTGACACAGAGAGAGAGAGGGCACCACAGAGAGAGAGAGGGTGCCACAGAGAGAGAGAAAGAGGGCGCCACAGAGCGAGAGAGAGAGGGAACCACAGAGCGAGAGAGAGAGGGCACCACAGAGTGAGAGAGGGCGCCACAGAGCGAGGGAGAGGGCGCCACAAAGCGAGAGAGAGGGTGCCACAGAGCGAGAGAGAGGGCGCCACAGAGAGAGAGAGGGCGCCACAGAGAGAGAGAGGGCACCACAGAGCGAGAGAGAGGGCGCCACAGAGCGAGAGAAAGAGGGTGCCACAGAGAGAGAGAGAGAGAGGGCGCCACAGAGCGAGAGAGGGCGCCACAGAGCGAGAGAGGGCGCCACAGAGCGAGAGAGGGCGCCACAGAGCGAGAGAGGGCGCCACAGAGAGAGAGAGGGCGCAGCAGAGCGAAAGAGGGCGCCACAGAGCGAGAGAGGGCGCCACAGAGAGAGAGAGAGGGTGCCACAGAGAGAGAGAGAGAGGGCACCACAGAGAGAGAGAGAGGGCACCACAGAGAGAGAGAGAGGGCACCACAGAGAGAGAGAGAGGGCGATACAGAGAGAGAGAGGGCGACACAGAGAGAGAGAGGGCGACACAGAGAGAGAGGTCGACACAGAGAGAGAGGGCGACACAGAGAGAGGGCGACACAGAGAGAGAGCGACACAGAGAGAGAGCGACACAGAGAGAGAGAGAGAGAGAGAGAGGGCGACACAGAGAGAGAGAGAGGGCGACACAGAGAGAGAGAGGGCGACACAGACAGAGAGAGAGAGAGAGAGAGAGAGAGAGAGAGAGAGAGAGCGACACAGAGAGAGGGCGACACAGAGAGAGAGAGAGGGCGACACAGAGAGAGAGAGAGGGCGACACAGAGAGAGAGAGGGCGACACAGAGAGAGAGAGCGACACAGAGAGAGAGAGGGCGACACAGAGAGAGAGAGGGCACCACAGAGAGAGTGAGGGCGCCACAGAGAGAGAGAGGGTGCCACAGAGAGAGAGAGGGCGACACAGAGAGAGAGAGAGAAGCCGCCACAGAGAGAGAGAGAGAGGGCACCATAGAGAGAGAGGGTGCCACAGAGAGAGAGAGAGGGTGCCACAGAGAGAGAGAGAGGGCGCCACAGAGCGAGAGAGAGGGAGACACAGAGAGAGAGAGAGAGAGAGGGCGACACAGAGAGAGAGAGGGCAACACAGAGAGAGAGAGAGGGGTACACAGAGAGAGAGAGGGCGACACAGAGAGAGAGAGAGGGCGCCACAGAGCGAGAGAGGGTGCCACAGAGCGAGAGAGAGGGCGCCACAGAGCGAGAGAGAGGGCGCCACAGAGCGAGAGAGAGGGCGCCACTGAGCGAGAGAAAGGGCGCCACAGAGCGAGAGAGAGGGCGACACAGAGAGAGAGAGGGTGCCACAAAGCGAGAGAGAGAGGGCACCACAGAGCGAGAGAGAGAGGGCACCACAGAGCGAGAGAGGGCGCCACAGAGCGAGAGAGAGGGCGCCACAGAGCGAGAGAAAGGGCGCCACAGAGAGAGAGAGGGCGCCAGAGAGCGAGAGAGAGCGCGCGCCACAGAGAGAGAGAGGGGGGCACCACAGAGCGAGAGAGAGGGCGCCACAGAGCAAGAGAGGGCGCCACAGAGCGAGAGAGGGCGCCACAGAGCGAGAGAGGGCGCCACAGAGAGAGAGAGTGGGCGCCACAGAGAGAGAGAGAGAGGGCGACACAGAGAGAGAGGGCGACACAGAGAGAGAGAGGGCGACACAGAGAGAGAGAGGGTGACACAGAGAGAGAGAGGGCACCACAGAGAGAGAGAGGGCGCCACAGAGAGAGAGAAAGAGGGCGCCACAGAGCGAGAGAGAGAGGGAACCACAGAGCGAGAGAGAGAGGGCACCACAGAGTGAGAGAGGGCGCCACAGAGCGAGGGAGAGGGCGCCACAAAGCGAGAGAGAGGGTGCCACAGAGCGAGAGAGAGGGCGCCACAGAGAGAGAGAGGGCGCCACAGAGAGAGAGAGGGCACCACAGAGCGAGAGAGAGGGCGCCACAGAGCGAGAGAAAGAGGGTGCCACAGAGAGAGAGAGAGAGAGCGTGCCACAGAGAGAGAGAGAGGGCGCCACAGAAAGAGAGAGGGCGCCAAAGAGCAAGAGAGGGCGCCACAGAGTGAGAGAGAGAGGGCGCCACAGAAAGAGAGAGGGCGCCACAGAGCAAGAGAGGGCGCCACAGAGCGAGAGAGGGCGCCACAGAGCGAGAGAGGGCGCCACAGAGCGAGAGAGGGCGCCACAGAGAGAGAGAGGGCGCCACAGAGAGAGAGAGGGCGCCACAGAGAGAGAGAGGGCGCCACAGAGAGAGACAGAGAGGGCGCCACAGAGAGAGAGAGAGGGCGACACAGAGCGAGAGAAAGAGGGTGCCACAGAGAGAGAGAGAGAGAGCGTGCCACAGAGAGAGAGAGAGGGCGCCACAGAAAGAGAGAGGGCGCCACAGAGCGAGAGAGAGAAGGCGCCACAGAAAGAGAGAGGGCGCCACAGAGCAAGAGAGGGCGCCACAGAGCAAGAGAGGGCGCCACAGAGAGAGAGAGGGCGCCACAGAGAGAGACAGAGAGGGCGCCACAGAGCGAGAGAGAGTGGGCGCCACAGAAAGAGAGAGGGCGCCACAGAGCAAGAGAGGGCGCCACAGAGCGAGAGAGGGCGCCACAGAGCGAGAGAGGGCGCCACAGAGCGAGAGAGGGCGCCACAGAGAGAGAGAGGGCGCCACAGAGAGAGACAGAGAGGGCGCCACAGAGAGAGAGAGAGGGCGCCACAGAGCAAGAGAGGGCACCACAGAGAGAGAGAGGGCGCCACAGAGAGAGAGAGGGCGACACAGAGAGAGAGAGGGCGCCACAGAGAGAGAGAGGGCGCCACAGAGAGAGAGAGGGCACCACAGAGAGAGAGAGGGTGCCACAGAGAGAGAGAGAAAGAGAGAGAGGGCGAGGGCGCCACAGAGAGAAAGAGGGCGCCACAGAGAGAGGGCGCCACAGAGAGAGAGAGAGGGCGCCACAGAGCGAGAGAGAGGGCGCCACAGAGAGAGAGAGGGCGCCACAGAGCGAGAGAGAGAGGGCACCACAGAGAGAGAGAGGGCGCCACAGAGCGAGAGAGAGAGGGCACCACAGAGCGAGAGAGAGAGGGCGCCACAGAGCGAGAGAGAGAGGGCACCACAGAGCGAGAGAGAGAGGGCACCACAGAGAGAGAGAGGGCGCCACAGAGCGAGAGAGAGAGGGCACCACAGAGCGAGAGAGAGAGGGCACCACAGAGCGAGAGAGAGAGGGCGCCACAGAGCGAGAGAGGGCGCCACAGAGCAAGAGAGGGCGCCACAGAGCGAGAGAGGGCGCCACAGAGAGAGAGAGGGCGCCACAGAGAGAGAGAGAGAGGGTGCCACAGAGAGAGAGACGGCGCCACAGAGCGAGAGAGAGGGAGACACAGAGAGAGAGAGAGAGAGAGAGGGTGACACAGAGAGATAAAGGGGTACACAGAGAGAGAGAGGGTGACACAGAGAGAGAGAGGGCACCACAGAGCGAGAGACAGGGCGCCACAGAGCGAGAGAGAGGGCGCAACAGAGCGAGAGAGAGGGCGCCAAAGAGAGAGAGGGCGCCACAGAGCGAGAGAGAGGGCACCACAGAGCGAGAGAGGGCGCCCCAGAGCGAGAGAGGGCGCCACAGAGCGAGAGAGAGGGTGCCACAGAGAGAGAGAGAGAGAGCGTGCCACAGAGAGAGAGAGAGGGTACCACAGAGCGAGAGAGAGAGGGCGCCACAGAAAGAGAGAGGGCGCCACAGAGCAAGAGAGGGCGCCACAGAGCGAGAGAGGGCGCCACAGAGCGAGAGAGGGCGCCACAGAGCGAGAGAGGGCGCCACCGAGAGAGAGAGGGCACCACAGAGAGAGAGAGGGCGCCACAGAGAGAGACAGAGAGGGCGCCACAGAGAGAGAGAGAGGGCGACACAGAGCGAGAGAGGGCGCCACAGAGCGAGAGAGGGCGCCACAGAGCGAGAGAGGGCGCCACAGAGCGAGAGAGGGCACCACAGAGAGAGAGGGCGCCACAGAGCGAGAGAGAGGGAGACACAGAGAGAGAGAGGGCGACACAGAGAGAGAGAGTGCGACACAGAGAGAGAGGGGTACACAGAGAGAGAGAGGGCGACACAGAGAGAGAGAGGGCGCCACCGAGCGAGAGAGGGCGCCACAGAGCGAGAGAGAGGGCGCCACAGAGCGAGAGAGAGGGCGCCACAGAGCGAGAGAGAGGGCGCCACAGAGCGAGAGAGAAGGCGCCACAGAGCGAGAGAGAGGGCGCCAAAGAGAGAGAGGGCGCCACAGAGCGAGAGAGAGAAGGCACCACAGAGCGAGAGAGAGAAGGCACCACAGAGCGAGAGAGAGAGGGCACCACAGAGCGAGAGAGGGCGCCACAGAGCGAGAGAGAGGGCGCCACAGAGCGAGAGAGAAGGCGCCACAGAGCGAGAGAGAGGGCGCCACAGAGCGAGAGAGAGGGCGCCACAGAGCAAGAGAGAGGGCGCCACAGAGAGAGAGAGCGCGCCACAGAGCGAGAGAGAGAGAGCGCCACAGAGAGAGAGGGCACCACAGAGCGAGAGAGAGAGGGCGCCACAGAGAGAGAGAGGGCGCCACAGAGCAAGAGAGGGCGCCACAGAGAGAGAGAGGGCGCCACAGAGAGAGAGAGGGCACCACAGAGAGAGAGAGGGTGCCACAGAGAGAGAGAGAGAGAGAGAGAGGGCGCCACAGAGAAAGAAAGAGGGCGCCACAGAGAGAGAGAGGGCGCCACAGAGAGAGAGAGAGGGCGCCACAGAGCGAGAGAGAGGGCGCCACAGAGAGAGAGAGAGAGGGCACCACAGAGCGAGAGAGAGAGGGCACCACAGAGCGAGAGAGAGAGGGCACCACAGAGAGAGACAGAGAGGGCGCCACAGAGAGAGAGAGAGAGGTTGACACAGAGAGAGAGGGCGACACAGAGAGAGAGAGAGAGGGCGACACAGAGAGAGAGAGAGAGGGCGACACAGAGAGAGAGAGGGCGACACAGAGAGAGAGAGGGCGACACAGAGAGAGAGGGCAACACAGAGAGAGAGAGGGTGACACAGAGAGAGAGAGGGTGCCACAGAGAGAGAGAGGGCACCACAGAGAGAGAGAGGGAGCCACATAGAGAGAGAGAGAGAGAGAGGGCGCCACAGAGAGAGAGAGAGGGCGCCACAAAGAGAGAGAGGGTGCCACAGAGAGAGTGGGCGCCACAGAGAGAGAGAGCGCCACAGAGAGAGAGAAAGAGGGCGCCACAGAGAGAGGGCGCCACAGAGAGAGAGAGAGAGAGAGAGAGAGAGAGGGCGCCACAGAGAGAGAGAGAGGGCGCCACAGAGAGAGAGAGAGAGAGGGCACCACAGAGAGCGAGAGAAGGCGCCACAGAGCGAGAGAGAGGGTGCCACAGAGCGAGAGAGAGGGCGCCACAGAGCAAGAGAGGGCGCCACAGAGCGAGACAGAGGGCGCCACAGAGAGAGAGATGGCGCCACAGAGCAAGAGAGAGGGCGCCACAGAGCAAGAGAAAGAGGGCACCACAGAGCGAGAGAGAGGGCGCCACAGAGCAAGAGAGGGCGCCACAGAGCGAGAGAGGGCGCCACAGAGAGAGAGAGGGCGCCACAGAGAGAGAGAGAGAGGGTGCCACAGAGAGAGAGACGGCGCCACAGAGCGAGAGAGAGAGGGCGACACAGAGAGAGAGAGGGGTACACAGAGAGAGAGAGGGTGACACAGAGAGAGAGAGGGCGCCACCGAGCGAGAGAGGGCACCACAGAGCGAGAAACAGGGCGCCACAGAGCGAGAGAGAGGGCGCCACAGAGCGAGAGAGAGGGCGCCACAGAGCGAGAGAGGGCGCCAAAGAGCGAGAGAGAGGGCGCCACAGAGAGAGAGAGGGCACCACAGAGTCAGAGAGAGGGCGACACAGAGCGAGAGAAAGAGGGTGCCACAGAGCGAGAGAGAGAGCGTGCCACAGAGAGAGAGAGGGCCCCACAGAGCGAGAGAGAGGGAGACACAGAGAGAGAGAGAGAGAGAGAGAGAGAGAGAGAGAGGGCGACACAGAGAGAGAGGGGTACACAGAGAGAGAGAGGGCGACACAGAGAGAAAGAGGGCGCCACCGAGCGAGAGAGGGCACCACAGAGCGAGAGAGAGGGTGCCACAGAGCGAGAGAGAGGGCGCCACAGAGCGAGAGAGAGGGCACCAAAGAGAGAGAGGGCGCCACAGAGTGAGAGAGAGAAGGCACCACAGAGCGAGAGAGAGAGGGCACCACAGAGCGAGAGAGGGCGCCACAGAGCGAGATAGAGGGCGCCACAGAGCGAGAGAGAGGGCGCCACAGAGCGAGAGAGAGGGCGCCACAGAGCAAGAGAGAGGGCGCCACAGAGAGAGAGAGCGCGCCACAGAGCGAGAGAAAGAGGGTGCCACAGAGCGAGAAAGAGAGCGCGCCACAGAGAGAGAGGGCACCACAGAGCGAGAGAGAGAGGGCGCCACAGAGAGAGAGAGGGCGCCACAGAGCAAGAGAGGGCGCCACAGAGAGAGAGAGGGCGCCACAGAGAGAGAGAGGGCACCACAGAGAGAGAGAGGGTGCCACAGAGAGAGAGAGAGAGAGAGAGAGAGGGCGCCACAGAGAGAGAAAGAGGGCGCCACAGAGAGAGAGAGGGCGCCACAGAGAGAGAGAGAGGGCGCCACAGAGCGAGAGAGAGGGCGCCACAGAGCGAGAGAGAGGGCGCCACAGAGAGAGGGCGCCACAGAGCGAGAGAGAGAGGGCACCACAGAGCGAGAGAGGGCACCACAGAGCGAGAGAGAGGGCGCCACAGAGCGAGAGAGGGCGCCACAGAGCGAGACAGAGGGTGCCACAGAGAGAGAGATGGCGCCACAGAGCGAGAGAAAGAGGGTGCCACAGAGAGAGAGAGAGCGTGCCACAGAGAGAGAGAGGGGACCACAGAGCGAGAGAGAGAGGGCGCCACAGAGCAAGAGAGGGCGCCACAGAGCAAGAGAGGGCGCCACAGAGCGAGAGAGGGCGCCACAGAGAGAGAGAGGGAGCCACAGAGAGAGAGAGAGAGAGAGAGAGAGAGAGAGAGGGTGCCACAGAGAGAGAGACGGCGCCACAGAGCGAGAGAGAGGGAGACACAGAGAGAGAGAGAGAGAGAGGGCGACACAGAGAGAGAGAGGGGTACACAGAGAGAGAGAGGGCGCCACCGAGCGAGAGAGGGCACCACAGAGCGAGAGACAGGGCGCCACAGAGCGAGAGAGAGGGCGCCACAGAGCGAGAGAGAGGGCGCCACAGAGCGAGAGAGAGGGGGCACCACAGAGCGAGAGAGGGCGCCACAGAGCGAGAGAGGGCGCCACAGAGCGAGAGAGAGGGCGCCACAGAGCGAGAGAGAGGGCGCCACAGAGCGAGAGAGAGGGCGCCACAGAGAGAGAGAAGGCGCCACAAAGCGCGAGAGAGGGCGCCACAGAGCGAGAGAAAGAGGGTGCCATAGAGCGAGAGAGAGAGGGCGCCACAGAGAGAGAGAGGGCGCCACAGAGCGAGAGAGAGAGGGCGCCACAGAGAGAGAGAGAGGGCGCCACAGAGCAAGAGAGGGCGCCACAGAGAGAGAGAGGGTGACACAGAGAGAGAGAGAGGGCGCCACAGAGAGAGAGAGGGCAACACAGAGAGAGAGAGAGAGAGAGAGGGCGCCAAAGAGAGAGAAAGATGGCGCCACAGAGAGAGAGAGGGCGCCACAGAGAGTGAGGGCGCCACAGAGAGAGAGAGAGAGGGCGCCACAGAGAGAGAGAGAGGGCGCCACAGAGAGAGAGAGGGTGCAACAGAGAGAGAGAGAGAGAGAGAGAGAGGGCGCCACAGAGAGAGAGGGCGCCACAGAGAGAGAGAGAGAGGGCACCACAGAGAGAAAGAGAGGCCACCACAGAGCGAGAGAGGGCGCCACAGAGCGAGAGAGAGGGCACAGCAGAGCGAAAGAGGGCGCCACAGAGCGAGAGAGAGGGCGCCACAGAGCGAGAGAGGGGGCGCCACAGAGCGAGAGAGAGGGCGCCACAGAGCGAGAGAGAGGGCGCCACAGAGAGCGAGAGGGCGCCACAGAGCGAGAGAGAGGGCGCCACAGAGCGAGAGAGAGGGCGCCACAGAGCGAGAGAGAGAGGGCGCCACAGAGCGAGAGAAAGAGGGCGCAAAAGAGAGAGAGAGGGCGAAACAGAGCGAGAGAGAAAGGGCACCAGAGAGTGAGAGAGAGAGGGCGCCACAGAGAGAGAGAGGGTGCCACAGAGCAAGAGAGGGCGCCACAGAGCGAGAGGGCGCCACGGAGCGAGAGAGGGCGCCACAGAGAGAGAGAGGGCAACACAGAGAGAGAAAGAGAGGGCGCCACAGAGAGAGAGAGAGAGGGCGACACAGAGAGAGAGAGGGTGACACAGAGAGAGAGAGGGCGACACAGAGATAGAGAGGGCAACACAGAGAGAGAGAGGGTGACAGAGAGAGAGAGGGTGCCACAGAGAGAGAGAGGGCACCACAGAGAGAGAGAGAGGGTGCCACAGATAGAGAGAGAGGGCGTCACAGAGACAGAGAGAGGGCGCCACAGAGAGAGAGAGGGCGCCACAGAGAGAGAGAGAGAGAGCGCCACAGAGCGAGAGAGAGGGCGCCACAGAGCGAGAGAGAGGGCGCCACAGAGCGAGAGAGAGGGCGCCACAGAGCGAGAGAGGGGGCGCCACAGAGCGAGAGAGAGGGCGCCACAGAGCGAGAGAGAGGGCGCCACAGAGAGCGAGAGGGCGCCACAGAGCGAGAGAGAGGGCGCCACAGAGCGAGAGAGAGAGGGTGCCACAGAGCGAGAGAAAGAGGGCGCCACAGAGAGAGAGAGGGCGCCACAGAGCGAGAGAGAAAGGGCACCACAGAGTGAGAGAGAGAGGGCGCCACAGAGAGAGAGAGGGTGCCACAGAGCAAGAGAGGGCGCCACAGAGCGAGAGAGGGCGCCACGGAGCGAGAGAGGGCGCCACAGAGAGAGAGAGGGCAACACAGAGAGAGACAGAGAGGGCGCCACAGAGAGAGAGAGAGAGGGCGACACAGAGAGAGAGAGGGTGACACAGAGAGAGAGAGGGCGACACAGAGATAGAGAAGGCAACACAGAGAGAGAGAGGGTGCCACAGAGAGAGAGAGGGCACCACAGGGAGAGAGAGGGTGCCACAGAGAGAGAGAGGGCGTCACAGAGAGAGAGAGAGGGCGCCACAGAGAGAGAGAGGGTGCCACAGAGAGAGAGGGCACCACAGAGAGAGAGAGATAGGGCGTCACAGAGAGAGAGAGAGGGCGCCACAGAGAGAGAGAGGGCGCCAGAGAGAGAGAGAGAGAGGGCGCCACAGAGAGCGAGAGAGGGCACCACAGAGCGAGAGACGGCGCCCCAGAGCGAGAGAGAGGGCACAGCAGAGCGAAAGAGGGCGCCACAGAGCGAGAGAGAGGGCGCCACAGAGCGAGAGAGAGGGCGCCACAGAGCGAGAGAGAGGGCGCCACAGAGCGAGAGAGAGGGCGCCACAGAGCGAGAGAGAGGGCGCCACAGAGAGAGAGAGGGCGCCACAGAGCGAGGCAGAGGGCGCCACAGAGCGAGAGAGAGAGGGTGCCACAGAGCGAGAGAAAGAGGGCGCCACAGAGCGAGAGAGAGTGGGCACCACAGAGCGAGAGAGAGTGGGCACCACAGAGCGAGAGAGAGAGGGCGCCACAGAGAGAGAGAGGGCGCCACAGAGAGAGAGGGCGCCACAGAGCGAGAGAGGGCACCACAGAGCGAGAGAGGGTGCCACAGAGAGAGAGAGAGGGTGCCATAGAGAGAGAGAGAGGGCACCACAGAGAGAGAGAGAGAGGGCACCACAGAGAGAGAGAGAGGGCACCACAGAGAGAGAGGGCGACACAGAGAGAGGGCGACACAGAGAGAGAGGTCGACACAGAGAGAGGGCAACACAGAGAGAGGGCGACACAGAGAGAGAGCGACACAGAGAGAGAGAGAGAGAGAGAGAGAGAGAAAGAGAGAGAGGGCGACACAAAGAGAGAGAGAGGGCAACATAGAGAGAGAGAGGGCGACACAGAGAGAGAGAGAGAGAGAGGGCGACACAGAGAGAGGGCGACACAGAGAGAGAGAGAGGGCGACACAGAGAGAGAGAGGGCGACACAGAGAGAGAGAGGGCGACACAGAGAGAGAGAGGGCGACACAGAGAGAGAGAGGGCGACACAGAGAGAGAGAGAGGGCGACACAGAGAGAGAGAGGGCGCCACAGAGCGAGAGAGGGTGCCACAGAGAGAGAGAGAGGGCGCCACAGAGAGAGAGGGCGCCACAGAGAGAGAGAGAGGGTACCATAGAGAGAGAGGGTGCCACAGAGAGAGAGAGAGGGTGCCACAGAGAGAGAGAGAGGGCGCCACAGAGCGAGAGAGAGGGAGACACAGAGAGAGAGAGAGAGAGAGAGGGCGACACAGAGAGAGAGAGGGCAACACAGAGAGAGAGAGAGGGCAACACAGAGAGAGAGAGAGGGCGACACAGAGAGAGAGAGGGCGCCACAGAGCGAGAGAGGGTGCCTCAGAGCGAGAGAGGGTGCCACAGAGCGAGAGAGAGGGCGCCACAGAGCGAGAGAGAGGGCGCCACTGAGCGAGAGAGAGGGCGCCACAGAGCGAGAGAGAGGGCGACACAGAGAGAGAGAGAGGGCGCCACAGAGCGAGAGAGAGAGGGCACCACAGAGCGAGAGAGAGAGGGCACCACAGAGCGAGAGAGGGTGCCACAGAGCGAGAGAGAGGGCGCCACAGAGCGAGAGAGAGGGCGCCAGAGAGCGAGAGAGGGGGTGCCACAGAGCGAGAGAGGGGGTGCCACAGAGCGAGAGAGAGAGCGCGCCACAGAGAGAGAGAGGGCGCCACAGAGCAAGAGAGGGCGCCACAGAGAGAGAGAGGGCGCCACAGAGAGAGAGAGGGCGCCACAGAGCGAGAGAGAGTGCCACAGAGCGAGAGAGAGGGCGCCACAGAGTGAGAGAGAGGGCGCCACAGAGTGAGAGAGAGGGCGCCACAGAGCGAGAGAGAGGGCGACACAGAGAGAGAGAGGGCGCCACAGAGCGAGAGAGAGAGGGCACCACAGAGAGAGAGAGGGCACCACAGAGCGAGAGAGGGTGCCACAGAGCGAGAGAGAGGGCGCCACAGAGCGAGAGAGAGGGCGCCACAGAGCGAGAGAGAGGGCGCCACAGAGCGAGAGGGGGCGCCAGAGAGCGAGAGAGGGGGTGCCACAGAGCGAGAGAAAGAGGGTGCCACAGAGCGAGAGAGAGAGCGCGCCACAGAGAGAGAGAGGGCGCCACAGAGCAAGAGAGGGCGCCACAGATCGAGAGAGAGCGCCACAGAGCGAGAGAGGGCGCCACAGAGAGAGAGAGGGCGCCACAGAGAGAGAGAGGGCGCCAGAGAGAGAGAGAGACAGGGCGCCACAGAGAGAGAGGGCGACAGGGCGCAACAGAGAGAGAGGGCGACACAGAGAGAGAGGGCGACACAGAGAGAGAGGGCGACACAGAGAGAGAGGGCGAAACAGAGAGAGAGAGGGTGACACAGAGAGAGAGGGCGCCACAGAGAGAGAGAAAGAGGGTGCCACAGAGCGAGAGAGAGGGAGACAAAGAGAGAGAGAGAGAGGGCGACACAGAGAGAGAGAGGGCGACACAGAGAGAGAGAGAGGGTGCCACAGAGCGAGAGAGAGGGCGCCACAGAGCGAGAGAGAGGGCGCCACTGAGCGAGAGAGAGGGCGCCACAGAGCGAGAGAGAGGGCGACACAGAGAGAGAAAGGGCGCCACAGAGCGAGAGAGAGAGGGCACCACAGAGCGAGAGAGAGAGGGCACCACAGAGCGAGAGAGAGGGCGCCACAGAGCGAGAGAGAGGGCGACACAGAGAGAGAAAGGGCGCCACAGAGCGAGAGAGAGAGGGCACCACAGAGCGAGAGAGAGAGGGCGCCACAGAGCGAGAGAGAGGGCGCCACAGAGCGAGAGAGAGGGCGCCACTGAGCGAGAGAGAGGGCGCCACAGAGCGAGAGAGAGGGCGACACAGAGAGAGAAAGGGCGCCACAGAGCGAGAGAGAGAGGGCACCACAGAGCGAGAGAGAGAGGGCACCACAGAGCGAGAGAGAGAGGGCGCCACAGAGCGAGAGAGAGGGCACCACAGAGCGAGAGAGAGGGCGCCACAGAGAGAGAGAGGGCGGCAGAGAGCGAGAGAGGGGGCGCCACAGAACGAGAGAAAGAGGGTGCCACAGAGCGAGAGAAAGAGGGTGCCACAGAGAGACAGAGGGGGGCACCACAGAGCGAGAGAGAGGGCGCCACAGAGCAAGAGAGGGCGCCACAGAGCGAGAGAGGGCGCCACAGAGCAAGAGAGGGCGCCACAGAGCGAGAGAGGGCGCCACAGAGAGAGAGAGAGGGCGCCACAGAGAGAGAGAGAGAGAGAGAGGGCGCCACAGAGAGAGAGAGAGGGCGACACAGAGAGAGAGGGCGACACAGAGAGAGAGAGGGTGACACAGAGAGAGAGAGAGTGTGACACCGAGAGAGAGGGCGCCACAGAGAGAGAGAAAGAGGGTGCCACAGAGCGAGAGAGAGGGAGACAAAGAGAGAGAGAGAGAGAGAGGGCGACAGAGAGAGAGAGGGCGACACAGAGAGAGAGAGGGGTACACAAAGAGAGAGAGGGTGCCACAGAGCAAGAGAGAGGGCGCCACAGAGCGAGAGAGAGGGCGCCACATAGCGAGAGAGAGGGCGCCACAGAGCGAGAGAGAGGGCGCCACAGAGAGAGAGAGAGGGAACCACAGAGCGAGAGAGAGAGGGCACCACAGAGTGAGAGAGAGGCGCCACAGAGCGAGGGAGAGGGCGCCACAAAGCAAGAGAGAGGGCGCCACAGAGCGAGAGAGAGGGCGCCACAGAGAGAGAGAGGGCACCACAGAGCGAGAGAGAGGGCGCCACAGAGCGAGAGAAAGTGGGTGCCACAGAGAGAGAGAGAGAGCGTGCCACAGATAGAGAGAGAGAGAGAGGGTACCACAGAGCGAGAGAGAGAGGGCGCCACAGAAAGAGAGAGAGGGCGACACAGAGAGAGAGAGGGCGACACAGAGAGAGAGAGGGCGACACAGAGAGAGAGAGGGCACCACAGAGAGAGTGAGGGCGCCACAGAGAGAGAGAGGGTGCCACAGAGAGAGAGAGAGGGCGCCACAGAGAGAGAGAGGGCGCCACAGAGAGAGAGAGGGCGCCACAGAGAGAGAGAGAGAGGGCACCATAGAGAGAGAGGGTGCCACAGAGAGAGAGAGAGGGTGCCACAGAGAGAGAGAGAGGGCGCCACAGAGCGAGAGAGAGGGAGACACAGAGAGAGAGAGGGCGACAGAGAGAGAGAGGGCGCCACAGAGAGAGAGAGGGCGCCACAGAGTGAGAGAGAGGGCGCCACAGAGTGAGAGAGAGGGCGCCACAGAGCGAGAGAGAGGGCGCCACAGAGCGAGAGAGAGGGCGACACAGAGAGAGAGAGGGCGCCACAGAGCGAGAGAGAGAGGGCACCACAGAGCGAGAGAGAGAGGGCACCACAGAGCGAGAGAGGGTGCCACAGAGCGAGAGAGAGGGCGCCACAGAGCGAGAGAGAGGGCGCCACAGAGCGAGAGAGAGGGCGCCACAGAGAGAGAGAGGGCGCCAGAGAGCGAGAGAGGGGGCGCCACAGAGCGAGAGAGAGAGCGCGCCACAGAGAGAGAGAGGGGGGCACCACAGAGCGAGAGAGAAAGAGCGCCACAGAGCAAGAGAGGGCGCCACAGAGAGAGAGAGGGCGCCACAGAGAGAGAGACAGGGCGCCACAGAGAGAGAGGGCGACACAGAGAGAGAAGGCGACACAGAGAGAGAGAGGGTGACACAGAGAGAGAGAGGGCGCCACAGAGAGAGAGAGGGCGCCAGAGAGCGAGAGAGGGGGCGCCACAGAGCGAGAGAAAGAGGGTGCCACAGAGCGAGAGAGAGGGGGGCACCACAGAGCGAGAGAGGGCGCCACAGAGAGAGAGAGGGCGCCACAGAGCAAGAGAGGGCGCCACAGAGAGAGAGAGAGGGCGCCACAGAGAGAGAGAGAGGGTGCCACAGAGAGAGAGAGAGGGTGCCACAGAGAGAGAGAGAGGGTGCCACAGAGAGAGAGAGGGCACCTCAGAGAGAGAGAGGGTGCCACAGAGAGAGAGAGAGAGAGGGTGCCACAGAGAGAGAGGGCGCCACAGAGAGAGAGAGAGCGCAACAGAGAGAGAGAAAGAGGGCGCCACATAGAGAGAGAGGGCGCCAGAGAGAGGGAGAGAGAGAGAGAGGGCGCCACAGAGAGAGAGAGGGCGCCACAGAGAGAGAGAGAGGTCGCCACAGAGAGCGAGAGAGGGCGCCACAGAGCGAGAGAGAGGGCACAGCAGAGCGAAAGAGGGCGCCACAGAGCGAGAGAGAGGGCGCCACAGAGCGAGAGAGAGGGCGCCACAGAGCGAGAGAGAGGGCGACACAGAGCGAGAGAGAGGGCGCCACAGAGCGAGAGAGAGGGCGCCACAGAGCGAGAGAAAGGGCGCCACAGAGAGAGAGAGGGCGCCAGAGAGCGAGAGAGGGGGCGCCACAGAGCGAGAGAGAGAGCGCGCCACAGAGAGAGAGAGGGGGGCACCACAGAGAGAGAGACAGGGCGCCACAGAGAGAGAGGGCGACACAGAGAGAGAGAGCGACACAGAGAGAGAGAGGGTGACACAGAGAGAGAGAGGGCGCCACAGAGAGAGAGAGGGCCCCAGAGAGCGAGAGAGGGGGCGCCACAGAGCGAGAGAAAGAGGGTGCCACAGAGCGAGAGAGAGAGCGCGCCACAGAGAGAGAGAGGGGGGCACCACAGAGCGAGAGAGAAAGGGCGCCACAGAGCAAGAGAGGGCGCCACAGAGCGAGAGAGGGCGCCACAGAGAGAGAGAGGGCGCCACAGAGAGAGAGAGGGCGCCACAGAGAGAGAGCGACACAGAGAGAGAGAGAGAGAGAGAGAGAGAGAAAGAGAGAGAGGGCGACACAGAGAGAGAGAGAGGGCGACATAGAGAGAGAGAGGGCGACACAGAGAGAGAGAGAGAGGGCGACACAGAGAGAGGGCGACACAGAGAGAGGGCGACACAGAGAGAGAGAGAGGGCGACACAGAGAGAGAGAGGGCGACACAGAGAGAGAGAGGGCGACACAGAGAGAGAGAGGGCGACACAGAGAGAGAGAGGGAGCCACAGAGAGAGAGAGGGCGCCACAGAGCGAGAGAGGGTGCCACAGAGAGAGAGAGAGGGCGCCACAGAGAGAGAGGGCGCCACAGAGAGAGAGAGAGAGGGTACCATAGAGAGAGAGGGTGCCACAGAGAGAGAGAGAGGGTGCCACAGAGAGAGAGAGAGGGCGCCACAGAGCGAGAGAGAGGGAGACACAGAGAGAGAGAGAGAGAGAGGGCGACACAGAGAGAGAGAGGGCAACACAGAGAGAGAGGGCAACACAGAGAGAGAGAGAGGGCGACACAGAGAGAGAGAGGGCGCCACAGAGCGAGAGAGGGTGCCACAGAGCGAGAGAGGGTGCCACAGAGCGAGAGAGAGGGCGCCACAGAGCGAGAGAGAGGGCGCCACTGAGCGAGAGAGAGGGCGCCACAGAGCGAGAGAGAGGGCGACACAGAGAGAGAGAGGGCGCCACAGAGCGAGAGAGAGAGGGCACCACAGAGCGAGAGAGAGAGGGCACCACAGAGCGAGAGAGGGTGCCACAGAGCGAGAGAGAGGGCGCCACAGAGCGAGAGAGAGGGCGCAAGAGAGCGAGAGAGGGGGTGCCACAGAGCGAGAGAAAGAGGGTGCCACAGAGCGAGAGAGAGAGCGCGCCACAGAGAGAGAGAGGGCGCCACAGAGCAAGAGAGGGCGCCACAGAGAGAGAGAGGGCGCCACAGAGCGAGAGAGGGTGCCACAGAGCGAGAGAGAGGGCGCCACAGAGTGAGAGAGAGGGCGCCACAGAGTGAGAGAGAGGGCGCCACTGAGCGAGAGAGAGGGCGCCACAGAGCGAGAGAGAGGGCGACACAGAGAGAGAGAGGGCGCCACAGAGCGAGAGAGAGAGGGCACCACAGAGCGAGAGAGGGTGCCACAGAGCGAGAGAGAGGGTGCCACAGAGCGAGAGAGAGGGCGCCACAGAGCGAGAGAGAGGGCGCCACAGAGCGAGAGGGGGCGCCAGAGAGCGAGAGAGGGGGGCACCACAGAGCGAGAGAGAAAGGGCGCCACAGAGCAAGAGAGGGCGCCACAGAGAGAGAGACAGGGCGCCACAGAGAGAGAGGGTGACACAGAGAGAGAGGGCGACACAGAGAGAGAGAGGGTGACACAGAGAGAGAGAGGGCGCCACAGAGAGAGAGAGGGCCCCAGAGAGCGAGAGAGGGGGCGCCACAGAGCGAGAGAAAGAGGGTGCCACAGAGCGAGAGAGAGAGCGCGCCACAGAGAGAGAGAGGGGGGCACCACAGAGCGAGAGAGAAAGGGCGCCACAGAGCAAGAGAGGGCGCCACAGAGCGAGAGAGGGCGCCACAGAGAGAGAGAGGGCGCCACAGAGAGAGAGAGATTGCGCCACAGAGAGAGAGCGACACAGAGAGAGAGACAGAGAGAGAGAGAGAGAGAGAGAGAGAAAGAGAGAGAGGGCGACACAGAGAGAGAGAGAGGGCGACATAGAGAGAGAGAGGGCGACACAGAGAGAGAGAGAGAGGGCGACACAGAGAGAGGGCGACACAGAGAGAGAGAGAAGGCGACACAGAGAGAGAGAGGGCGACACAGAGAGAGAGAGGGCGACACAGAGAGAGAGAGGGCGACACAGAGAGAGTGAGGGCGACACAGAGAGAGAGAGGGCGCCACAGAGCGAGAGAGGGTGCCACAGAGAGAGAGAGAGGGCGCCACAGAGAGAGAGGGCGCCACAGAGAGAGAGAGAGAGGGTACCATAGAGAGAGAGGGTGCCACAGAGAGAGAGAGAGGGTGCCACAGAGAGAGAGAGAGGGCGCCACAGAGCGAGAGAGAGGGAGACACAGAGAGAGAGAGAGAGAGAGAGGGCGACACAGAGAGAGAGAGGGCAACACAGAGAGAGAGAGAGGGCAACACAGAGAGAGAGAGAGGGCGACACAGAGAGAGAGAGGGCGCCACAGAGTGAGAGAGGGTGCCACAGAGCGAGAGAGGGTGCCACAGAGCGAGAGAGAGGGCGCCACAGAGCGAGAGAGAGGGCGCCACTGAGCGAGAGAGAGGGCGCCACAGAGCGAGAGAGAGGGCGACACAGAGAGAGAGAGGGCGCCACAGAGCGAGAGAGAGAGGGCACCACAGAGCGAGAGAGAGAGGGCACCACAGAGCGAGAGAGGGTGCCACAGAGCGAGAGAGAGGGCGCCACAGAGCGAGAGAGAGGGCGCCAGAGAGAGAGAGAGGGGGTGCCACAGAGCGAGAGAGAGAGCGCGCCACAGAGAGAGAGAGGGCGCCACAGAGCAAGAGAGGGCGCCACAGAGAGAGAGGGCGCCACAGAGCGAGAGAGGGTGCCACAGAGCGAGAGAGAGGGCGCCACAGAGTGAGAGAGAGGGCGCCACTGAGCGAGAGAGAGGGCGCCACAGAGCGAGAGAGAGGGCGACACAGAGAGAGAGAGGGCGCCACAGAGCGAGAGAGAGAGGGCACCACAGAGCGAGAGAGAGAGGGCACCACAGAGCGAGAGAGGGTGCCACAGAGCGAGAGAGAGGGCGCCACAGAGCGAGAGAGAGGGCGCCACAGAGCGAGAGGGGGCGCCAGAGAGCGAGAGAGGGGGTGCCACAGAGCGAGAGAAAGAGGGTGCCACAGAGCGAGAGAGAGAGCGCGCCACAGAGAGAGAGAGGGCGCCACAGAGCAAGAGAGAGCGCCACAGATCGAGAGAGGGCGCCACAGAGCGAGAGAGGGCGCCACAGAGAGAGAGAGGGCGCCACAGAGAGAGAGAGGGCGTCACAGAGAGAATGAGACAGGGCGCCACAGAGAGAGAGGGCTACACAGAGAGAGAGGGCGACACAGAGAGAGAGGGCGACACAGAGAGAGAGGGCGACACAGAGAGAGAGGGCGACACAGAGAGAGAGAGAGGGTGACACAGAGAGAGAGGGCGCCACAGAGAGAGAGAAAGAGGGTGCCACAGAGCGAGAGAGAGGGAGACAAAGAGAGAGAGAGAGAGGGCGACACAGAGAGAGAGAGGGCGACACAGAGAGAGAGAGAGGGTGCCACAGAGCGAGAGAGAGGGCGCCACAGAGCGAGAGAGAGGGCGCCACTGAGCGAGAGAGAGGGCGCCACTGAGCGAGAGAGAGGGCGCCACAGAGCGAGAGAGAGGGCGACACAGAGAGAGAAAGGGCGCCACAGAGCGAGAGAGAGAGGGCACCACAGAGCGAGAGAGAGAGGGCACCACAGAGCGAGAGAGGGTGCCACAGAGCGAGAGAGAGGGCGCCACAGAGCGAGAGAGAGGGCGCCACAGAGCGAGAGAGAGGGCGCCACAGAGAGAGAGAGGGCGGCAGAGAGCGAGAGAGGGGGCGCCACAGAACGAGAGAAAGAGGGTGCCACAGAGCGAGAGAAAGAGGGTGCCACAGAGCGAGAGAGAGAGAGCGCGCCACAGAGAGACAGAGGGGGGCACCACAGAGCGAGAGAGAGGGCGCCACAGAGCAAGAGAGGGCGCCACAGAGCGAGAGAGGGCGCCACAGAGCGAGAGAGGGCGCCACAGAGCAAGAGAGGGCGCCACAGAGCGAGAGAGGGCGCCACAGAGAGAGAGAGAGGGCGCCACAGAGAGAGAGAGAGAGGGCGCCACAGAGAGAGAGAGAGGGCGACACAGAGAGAGAGGGCGACACAGAGAGAGAGAGGGTGACACAGAGAGAGAGAGAGTGTGACACCGAGAGAGAGGGCGCCACAGAGAGAGAGAAAGAGGGTGCCACAGAGCGAGAGAGAGGGAGACAAAGAGAGAGAGAGAGAGGGCGACAGAGAGAGAGAGGGCGACACAGAGAGAGAGAGGGGTACACAAAGAGAGAGAGGGCGCCACAGAGCGAGAGAGAGGGCGCCACAGAGCGAGAGAGAGGGCGCCACAGAGCGAGAGAGAGGGCGCCACACAGCGAGAGAGAGGGCGCCACAGAGAGAGAGAGAGGGAACCACAGAGCGAGAGAGAGAGGGCACCACAGAGTGAGAGAGAGGCGCCACAGAGCGAGGGAGAGGGCGCCACAAAGCAAGAGAGAGGGCGCCACAGAGCGAGAGAGAGGGCGCCACAGAGAGAGAGAGGGCACCACAGAGCGAGAGAGAGGGCGCCACAGAGCGAGAGAAAGAGGGTGCCACAGAGAGAGAGAGAGAGCATGCCACAGAGAGAGAGAGAGAGAGAGGGTACCACAGAGCGAGAGAGAGAGGGCGCCACAGAAAGAGAGAGGGCGCCACAGAGCAAGAGAGGGCGCCACAGAGCGAGAGAGGGCGCCACAGAGCGAGAGAGGGCGCCACAGAGAGAGAGAGGGCGCCACAGAGAGAGAGAGGGCGCCACGGAGAGAGACAGAGAGGGCGCCACAGAGAGAGAGAGAGGGCGACACAGAGAGAGAGAGGGCGACACAGAGAGAGAGAGGGCGCCACAGAGCGAGAGAGGGCGCCACAGAGAGAGAGAGGGCGCCACAGAGCGAGAGAGGGCGCCACAGAGAGAGAGAGGGCGCCACAGAGACAGAGAGGGCGCCACAGAGAGAGAGAGAGGGCGACACAGAGAGAGAGAGAGGGCGACACAGAGAGAGAGAGGGCGACACAGAGAGAGAGAGGGCGACACAGAGAGAGAGAGGGCGACACAGAGAGAGAGAGGGCGACACAGAGAGAGAGAGAGGGCGACACAGAGAGAGAGAGGGCGACACAGAGAGAGAGAGGGCACCACAGAGAGAGTGAGGGCGCCACAGAGAGAGAGAGGGTGCCACAGAGAGAGAGAGAGGGCGCCACAGAGAGAGAGAGGGCGCCACAGAGAGAGAGAGAGAGGGCACCATAGAGAGAGAGGGTGCCACAGAGAGAGAGAGAGGGTGCCACAGAGAGAGAGAGAGGGCGCCACAGAGCGAGAGAGAGGGAGACACAGAGAGAGAGAGAGAGAGGGCGACACAGAGAGAGAGAGAGGGCAACACAGAGAGAGAGAGAGGGGTACACAGAGAGAGAGAGGGCGACAGAGAGAGAGAGGGCGCCACAGAGAGAGAGAGGGCGCCACAGAGTGAGAGAGAGAGCGCCACTGAGCGAGAGAGAGGGCGCCACAGAGCGAGAGAGAGGGCAACACAGAGAGAGAGAGGGCGCCACAGAGCGAGAGAGAGAGGGCACCACAGAGCGAGAGAGAGAGGGCACCACAGAGCGAGAGAGGGTGCCACAGAGCGAGAGAGAGGGCGCCACAGAGCGAGAGAGAGGGCGCCACAGAGCGAGAGAGAGGGCGCCACAGAGAGAGAGAGGGCGCCAGAGAGCGAGAGAGGGGGCGCCACAGAGCGAGAGAGAGAGCGCGCCACAGAGAGAGAGAGGGGGGCACCACAGAGCGAGAGAGAAAGGGCGCCACAGAGCAAGAGAGGGCGCCACAGAGAGAGAGAGGGCGCCACAGAGAGAGAGACAGGGCGCCACAGAGAGAGAGACAGGGCGCCACAGAGAGAGAGGGCGACACAGAGAGAGAAGGCGACACAGAGAGAGAGAGGGTGACACAGAGAGAGAGAGGGCGCCACAGAGAGAGAGAGGGCGCCAGAGAGCGAGAGAGGGGGCGCCACAGAGCGAGAGAAAGAGGGTGCCACAGAGCGAGAGAGAGGGGGGCACCACAGAGCGAGAGAGGGCGCCACAGAGAGAGAGAGGGCGCCACAGAGCAAGAGAGGGCGCCACAGAGAGAGAGAGAGGGCGCCACAGAGAGAGAGAGAGGGCGCCACAGAGAGAGAGAGAGGGTGCCACAGAGAGAGAGAGGGCACCACAGAGAGAGAGAGGGTGCCACAGAGAGAGAGAGAGGGCGCCACAGAGAGAGAGAGAGGGTGCCACAGAGAGAGAGAGGGCACCACAGAGAGAGAGAGGGTGCCACAGAGAGAGAGAGAGAGGGTGCCACAGAGAGAGAGGGCGCCACAGAGAGAGAGAGAGAGAGCGCCACAGAGAGAGAGAAAGAGGGCGCCACATAGAGAGAGAGGGCGCCAGAGAGAGGGAGAGAGAGAGAGAGGGCGCCACAGAGAGAGAGAGGGCGCCACAGAGAGAGAGAGAGGGCGCCACAGAGAGAGAGAGAGGTCGCCACAGAGAGCGAGAGAGGGCGCCACAGAGCGAGAGAGAGGGCACAGCAGAGCGAAAGAGGGCGCCACAGAGCGAGAGAGAGGGCGCCACAGAGCGAGAGAGAGGGCGCCACAGAGCGAGAGAGAGGGCGCCACAGAGCGAGAGAGAGGGCGCCACAGAGCGAGAGAGAGGGCGCCACAGAGCGAGAGAGAGGGCGCCACAGAGAGAGAGAGGGCGCCAGAGAGCGAGAGAGGGGGCGCCACAGAGCGAGAGAGAGAGCGCGCCACAGAGAGAGAGAGAGGGGGGCACCTCAGAGCGAGAGAGAAAGGGCGCCACAGAGCAAGAGAGGGCGCCACAGAGAGAGAGACAGGGCGCCACAGAGAGAGAGGGCGACACAGAGAGAGAGGGCGACACAGAGAGAGAGAGGGTGACACAGAGAGAGAGAGGACGCCACAGAGAGAGAGAGGGCCCCAGAGAGCGAGAGAGGGGGCGCCACAGAGCGAGAGAAAGAGGGTGCCACAGAGCGAGAGAGAGAGCGCGCCACAGAGAGAGAGAGGGGGGCACCACAGAGCGAGAGAGAAAGGGCACCACAGAGCGAGAGAGAAAGGGCGCCACAGAGAGAGAGAGACAGGGCGCCACAGAGAGAGACAGGGCGACACAGAGAGAGAGAGGGCGACACAGAGAGAGAGAGGGCGACACAGATAGATCGAGGGTGCCACAGAGAGAGAGGGCGCCACAGAGAGAGAGAGAAAGAGGGTGCCACAGAGCGAGAGAGAGGGAGACAAAGAGAGAGAGAGAGAGAGAGAGAGGGCGACACAGAGAGAGAGAGGGCGACACAGAGAGAGAGAGAGGGTGCCACAGAGCGAGAGAGAGAGGGCGCCACAGAGCGAGAGAGAGGGCGCCACAGAGCGAGAGAGAGGGCGCCACAGAGCGAGAGAGAGGGCGCCACAGAGAGAGAGAGGGCGGCAGAGAGCGAGAGAGGGGGCGCCACAGAGCAAGAGAGCGCGCCACAGAGAGAGAGAGGGGGGCACAACAGAACGAGAGAGAGGGCGCCACAGAGCAAGAGAGGGCGCCACAGAGCGAGAGAGGGCACCACAGAGCGAGAGAGGGCGCCACAGAGAGAGAGAGAGGGCGCCACAGAGAAAGAGAGAGAGGGAGCCACAGAGAGAGAGAGAGGGCGACAAAGAGAGAGAGGGCGACACAGAGATAGAGAGGGTGACACAGAGAGAGAGAGTGTGACACAGAGAGAGAGGGCGCCACAGAGAGAGAGAAAGAGGGTGCCACAGAGCGAGAGAGAGGGCGCCACAGAGAGAGAGAGAGGGCGCCAGAGAGAGAGAGAGAGGGCGCCACAGAGCGAGAGAAAGAGGGCGCCACAGAGCGAGAGAGAGAGGGAACCACAGAGAGAGAGAGAGAGAGGGCACCACAGAGTGAGAGAGGGGTACACAAAGAGAGAGAGGGCGACACAGAGAGAGAGAGGGCGCCACAGAGCGAGAGAGGGCACCACAGAGCGAGAGAGGGCACCACAGAGCGAGAGAGAGGGCGCCACAGAGCGAGAGAGAGGGCGCCACAGAGAGAGAGAGAGGGCGCCACAGAGCGAGAGAAAGAGGGCGCCACAGAGCGAGAGAGAGAGGGAACCACAGAGCGAGAGAGAGAGGGCACCACAGAGTGAGAGAGGGCGCCACAGAGCGAGGGAGAGGGCGCCACAAAGCAAGAGAGAGGGCGCCACAGAGCGAGAGAGAGGGCGCCACAGAGAGAGAGAGGGCACCACAGAGCGAGAGAGAGGGCGCCACAGAGCGAGAGAAAGAGGGTGCCACAGAGAGAGAGAGAGAGCGTGCCACAGAGAGAGAGAGAGAGAGAGGGTACCACAGAGCGAGAGAGAGAGGGCGCCACAGAGCAAGAGAGGGCGCCACAGAGCAAGAGAGGGCGCCACAGAGCGAGAGAGGGCGCCACAGAGCGAGAGAGGGCGCCACAGAGCGAGAGAGGGCGCCACAGAGAGAGAGAGGGCGCCACAGAGAGAGACAGAGAGGGGGCCACAGAGAGAGAGAGAGGGCGACACAGAGAGAGAGAGAGGGCGACACAGAGAGAGAGAGAGGGCAACACAGAGAGAGAGGGCGACACAGAGAGAGAGAGAGGGCGACACAGAGAGAGAGAGAGGGCAACACAGAGAGAGAGGGTGACACAGAGAGAGAGGGTGCCACAGAGAGAGAGAGGGCACCACAGGGAGAGAGAGGGTGCAACAGAGAGAGAGAGAGAGAGGGCGCCACAGAGAGAGAGAGAGAGGGTGCCACAGAGAGAGAGGGCGCCACAGAGAGAGAGAGAGAGAGCACCACAGAGAGAGAGAAAGAGGGCGCCACAGAGAGAGAGAGGGCGCCAGAGAGAGAGAGAGAGAGAGAGAGAGGGCGCCACAGAGAGAGAGAGGGCGCCACAGAGAGAGAGAGAGAGGTCGCCACAGAGAGCGAGAGAGGGCGCCACAGAGCGAGAGAGAGGGCCCAGCAGAGCGAAAGAGGGCGCCACAGAGCGAGAGAGAGGGCGCCACAGAGCGAGAGAGAGGGCGCCACAGAGCGAGAGAGAGGGCGCCACAGAGAGAGAGAGGGCGCCACAGAGCGAGAGAGGGGGCGCCACAGAGCCAGAGAGAGAGGGTGCCACAGAGCGAGAGAAAGAGGGCGCCACAGAGAGAGAGAGGGCGCCACAGAGCGAGAGAGAGAGGGCACACAGAGCGAGAGAGAGAGGGCGCCACAGAGAGAGAGAGGGTGCCACATAGAGATAGAGAGCGCCACAGAGAGAGAGAGGGCACCACAGAGAGAGAGAGAGGGTTACACAGAGAGAGAGAGGGCGCCACAGAGAGAGACAGAGAGGGCGCCACAGAGAGAGACAGGGCGCCACAGAGAGAGAGAGGACGACACAGAGAGAGAGAGGGCGACACAGAGAGAGAGAGGGCAACACAGAGAGAGAGAGGGCGCCACAGAGAGAGAGAGAGGGCGACACAGAGAGAGAGGGCGACACAGAGAGAGAGAGGGTGACACAGAGAGAGAGAGAGTGTGACACCGAGAGAGAGGGCGCCACAGAGAGAGAGAAAGAGGGTGCCACAGAGCGAGAGAGAGGGAGACAAAGAGAGAGAGAGAGAGAGGGCGACAGAGAGAGAGAGGGCGACACAGAGAGAGAGAGAGGGCGCCACAGAGCGAGAGAGAGGGCGCCACAGAGCGAGAGAGAGGGCGCCACAGAGCGAGAGAGAGGGCGCCACAGAGCGAGAGAGAGGGCGCCACAGAGAGAGAGAGAGGGAACCACAGAGCGAGAGAGAGAGGGCACCACAGAGTGAGAGAGAGGCGCCACAGAGCGAGGGAGAGGGCGCCACAAAGCAAGAGAGAGGGCGCCACAGAGCGAGAGAGAGGGCGCCACAGAGAGAGAGAGGGCACCACAGAGCGAGAGAGAGGGCGCCACAGAGCGAGAGAAAGAGGGTGCCACAGAGAGAGAGAGAGAGCATGCCACAGAGAAAGAGAGAGAGAGAGGGTACCACAGAGCGAGAGAGAGAGGGCGCCACAGAAAGAGAGAGGGCGCCACAGAGCAAGAGAGGGCGCCACAGAGCGAGAGAGGGCGCCACAGAGAGAGAGAGGGCGCCACAGAGAGAGAGAGGGCGCCACGGAGAGAGAAAGAGAGGGCGCCACAGAGAGAGAGAGAGGGCGACACAGAGAGAGAGAGGGCGACACAGAGAGAGAGAGGGCGACACAGAGAGAGAGAGGGCGCCACAGAGCGAGAGAGGGCGCCACAGAGAGAGAGAGGGCGCCACAGAGCGAGAGAGGGCGCCACAGAGAGAGAGAGGGCACCACAGAGACAGAGAGGGCGCCACAGAGAGAGAGAGAGGGCGACACAGAGAGAGAGAGAGGGCGACACAGAGAGAGAGAGGGCGCCACAGAGAGAGAGAGGGCGCCACGGAGAGAGACAGAGAGGGCGCCACAGAGAGAGAGAGAGGGCGACACAGAGAGAGAGAGGGCGACACAGAGAGAGAGAGGGTGCCACAGAGAGAGAGAGGGCGCCACAGAGCGAGAGAGGGCGCCACAGAGAGAGAGAGGGCGCCACAGAGAGAGAGAGGGCGCCACAGAGAGAGAGAGGGCGCCACGGAGAGAGACAGAGAGGACGCCACAGAGAGAGAGAGAGGGCGACACAGAGAGAGAGAGGGCGACACAGAGAGAGAGAGGGCGACACAGAGAGAGAGAGGGCGACACAGAGAGAGAGAGGGCGACACAGAGAGAGAGAGGGCGACACAGAGAGAGAGAGGGCGACACAGAGAGAGAGAGGGCGACACAGAGAGAGAGAGGGCACCACAGAGAGAGTGAGGGCGCCACAGAGAGAGAGAGGGTGCCACAGAGAGAGAGAGAGGGCGCCACAGAGAGAGAGAGGGCGCCACAGAGAGAGAGAGAGAGGGCACCATAGAGAGAGAGGGTGCCACAGAGAGAGAGAGAGGGTGCCACAGAGAGAGAGAGAGGGCGCCACAGAGCGAGAGAGAGGGAGACACAGAGAGAGAGAGAGAGAGAGAGAGAGAGGGCGACACAGAGAGAGAGAGAGGGCAACACAGAGAGAGAGAGAGGGGTACACAGAGAGAGAGAGGGCGACAGAGAGAGAGAGGGCGCCACAGAGAGAGAGAGGGCGCCACAGAGTGAGAGAGAGAGCGCCACTGAGCGAGAGAGAGGGCGCCACAGAGCGAGAGAGAGGGCAACACAGAGAGAGAGAGGGCGCCACAGAGCGAGAGAGAGAGGGCACCACAGAGCGAGAGAGAGAGGGCACCACAGAGCGAGAGAGGGTGCCACAGAGCGAGAGAGAGGGCGCCACAGAGCGAGAGAGAGGGCGCCACAGAGCGAGAGAGAGGGCGCCACAGAGAGAGAGAGGGCGCCAGAGAGCGAGAGAGGGGGCGCCACAGAGCGAGAGAGAGAGCGCGCCACAGAGAGAGAGAGGGGGGCACCACAGAGCGAGAGAGAAAGGGCGCCACAGAGCAAGAGAGGGCGCCACAGAGAGAGAGAGGGCGCCACAGAGAGAGAGACAGGGCGCCACAGAGAGAGAGACAGGGCACCACAGAGAGAGAGGGCGACACAGAGAGAGAAGGCGACACAGAGAGAGAGAGGGTGACACAGAGAGAGAGAGGGCGCCACAGAGAGAGAGAGGGCGCCAGAGAGCGAGAGAGGGGGCGCCACAGAGCGAGAGAAAGAGGGTGCCACAGAGCGAGAGAGAGGGGGGCACCACAGAGCGAGAGAGGGCGCCACAGAGAGAGAGAGGGCGCCACAGAGCAAGAGAGGGCGCCAGAGAGAGAGAGAGAGGGCGCCACAGAGAGAGAGAGAGGGCGCCACAGAGAGAGAGAGAGGGTGCCACAGAGAGAGAGAGGGCACCACAGAGAGAGAGAGGGTGCCACAGAGAGAGAGAGAGAGGGTGCCACTGAGTGAGAGGGCGCCACAGAGAGAGAGAGAGCGCCACAGAGAGAGAGAAAGAGGGCGCCACATAGAGAGAGAGGGCGCCAGAGAGAGGGAGAGAGAGAGAGAGGGCGCCACAGAGAGAGAGAGGGCGCCACAGAGAGAGAGAGAGGGCGCCACAGAGAGAGAGAGAGGTCGCCACAGAGAGCGAGAGAGGGCGCCACAGAGCGAGAGAGAGGGCACAGCAGAGCGAAAGAGGGCGCCACAGAGCGAGAGAGAGGGCGCCACAGAGCGAGAGAGAGGGCGCCACAGAGCGAGAGAGAGGGAGACACAGAGAGAGAGAGAGAGAGAGAGAGGGCGACACAGAGAGAGAGAGAGGGCAACACAGAGAGAGAGAGAGGGGTACACAGAGAGAGAGAGGGCGACAGAGAGAGAGAGGGCGCCACAGAGAGAGAGAGGGCGCCACAGAGTGAGAGAGAGAGCGCCACTGAGCGAGAGAGAGGGCGCCACAGAGCGAGAGAGAGGGCAACACAGAGAGAGAGAGGGCGCCACAGAGCGAGAGAGAGAGGGCACCACAGAGCGAGAGAGAGAGGGCACCACAGAGCGAGAGAGGGTGCCACAGAGCGAGAGAGAGGGCGCCACAGAGCGAGAGAGAGGGCGCCACAGAGCGAGAGAGAGGGCGCCACAGAGAGAGAGAGGGCGCCAGAGAGCGAGAGAGGGGGCGCCACAGAGCGAGAGAGAGAGCGCGCCACAGAGAGAGAGAGGGGGGCACCACAGAGCGAGAGAGAAAGGGCGCCACAGAGCAAGAGAGGGCGCCACAGAGAGAGAGAGGGCGCCACAGAGAGAGAGACAGGGCGCCACAGAGAGAGAGACAGGGCACCACAGAGAGAGAGGGCGACACAGAGAGAGAAGGCGACACAGAGAGAGAGAGGGTGACACAGAGAGAGAGAGGGCGCCACAGAGAGAGAGAGGGCGCCAGAGAGCGAGAGAGGGGGCGCCACAGAGCGAGAGAAAGAGGGTGCCACAGAGCGAGAGAGAGGGGGGCACCACAGAGCGAGAGAGGGCGCCACAGAGAGAGAGAGGGCGCCACAGAGCAAGAGAGGGCGCCAGAGAGAGAGAGAGAGGGCGCCACAGAGAGAGAGAGAGGGCGCCACAGAGAGAGAGAGAGGGTGCCACAGAGAGAGAGAGGGCACCACAGAGAGAGAGAGGGTGCCACAGAGAGAGAGAGAGAGGGTGCCACTGAGTGAGAGGGCGCCACAGAGAGAGAGAGAGCGCCACAGAGAGAGAGAAAGAGGGCGCCACATAGAGAGAGAGGGCGCCAGAGAGAGGGAGAGAGAGAGAGAGGGCGCCACAGAGAGAGAGAGGGCGCCACAGAGAGAGAGAGAGGGCGCCACAGAGAGAGAGAGAGGTCGCCACAGAGAGCGAGAGAGGGCGCCACAGAGCGAGAGAGAGGGCACAGCAGAGCGAAAGAGGGCGCCACAGAGCGAGAGAGAGGGCGCCACAGAGCGAGAGAGAGGGCGCCACAGAGCGAGAGAGAGGGCGCCACAGAGCGAGAGAGAGGGCGCCACAGAGCGAGAGAGAGGGCGCCACAGAGAGAGAGAGGGCGCCAGAGAGCGAGAGAGGGGGCGCCACAGAGCGAGAGAGAGAGCGCGCCACAGAGAGAGAGAGGGGGGCACCTCAGAGCGAGAGAGAAAGGGCGCCACAGAGCAAGAGAGGGCGCCACAGAGAGAGAGACAGGGCGCCACAGAGAGAGAGGGCGACACAGAGAGAGAGGGCGACACAGAGAGAGAGAGGGTGACACAGAGAGAGAGAGGACGCCACAGAGAGAGAGAGGGCCCCAGAGAGCGAGAGAGGGGGCGCCACAGAGCGAGAGAAAGAGGGTGCCACAGAGCGAGAGAGAGAGCGCGCCACAGAGAGAGAGAGGGGGGCACCACAGAGCGAGAGAGAAAGGGCGCCACAGAGCAAGAGAGGGCGCCACAGAGCAAGAGAGGGCGCCACAGAGCGAGAGAGGGCGCCACAGAGATAGAGAGGGCGCCACAGAGAGAGAGAGGGCGCCACAGAGAGAGAGAGACAGGGCGCCACAGAGAGAGAGAGGGCGACACAGAGAGAGAGAGGGCGACACAGAGAGAGAGAGGGCGACACAGATAGATCGAGGGTGCCACAGAGAGAGAGGGCGCCACAGAGAGAGAGAGAAAGAGGGTGCCATAGAGCGAGAGAGAGGGAGACAAAGAGAGAGAGAGAGAGAGAGAGAGGGCGACACAGAGAGAGAGAGGGCGACACAGAGAGAGAGAGAGGGTGCCACAGAGCGAGAGAGAGAGGGCGCCACAGAGCGAGAGAGAGGGCGCCACTGAGCGAGAGAGAGGGCGCCACAGAGCGAGAGAGAGGGCGCCACAGAGAGAGAGAGGGCGGAAGAGAGCGAGAGAGGGGGCGCCACAGAGCAAGAGAGCGCGCCACAGAGAGAGAGAGGGGGGCACAACAGAACGAGAGAGAGGGCGCCACAGAGCAAGAGAGGGCGCCACAGAGCGAGAGAGGGCGCCACAGAGCGAGAGAGGGCGCCACAGAGAGAGAGAGAGGGCGCCACAGAGAAAGAGAGAGAGGGAGCCACAGAGAGAGAGAGAGGGCGACAAAGAGAGAGAGGGCGACACAGAGATAGAGAGGGTGACACAGAGAGAGAGAGTGTGACACAGAGAGAGAGGGCGCCACAGAGAGAGAGAAAGAGGGTGCCACAGAGCGAGAGAGAGGGCGCCACAGAGAGAGAGAGAGGGCGCCAGAGAGAGAGAGAGAGGGCGCCACAGAGCGAGAGAAAGAGGGCGCCACAGAGCGAGAGAGAGAGGGAACCACAGAGAGAGAGAGAGAGAGGGCACCACAGAGTGAGAGAGGGGTACACAAAGAGAGAGAGGGCGACACAGAGAGAGAGAGGGCGCCACAGAGCGAGAGAGGGCACCACAGAGCGAGAGAGAGGGCGCCACAGAGCGAGAGAGAGGGCGCCACAGAGAGAGAGAGAGGGCGCCACAGAGCGAGAGAAAGAGGGCGCCACAGAGCGAGAGAGAGAGGGAACCACAGAGCGAGAGAGAGAGGGCACCACAGAGTGAGAGAGGGCGCCACAGAGCGAGGGAGAGGGCGCCACAAAGCAAGAGAGAGGGCGCCACAGAGCGAGAGAGAGGGCGCCACAGAGAGAGAGAGGGCACCACAGAGCGAGAGAGGGCGCCACAGAGAGAGAGAGGGCGCCACAGAGCAAGAGAGGGCGCCACAGAGCAAGAGAGGGCGCCACAGAGCGAGAGAGGGCGCCACAGAGCGAGAGAGGGCGCCACAGAGCGAGAGAGGGCGCCACAGAGAGAGAGAGGGCGCCACAGAGAGAGACAGAGAGGGGGCCACAGAGAGAGAGAGAGGGCGACACAGAGAGAGAGAGAGGGCGACACAGAGAGAGAGAGAGGGCAACACAGAGAGAGAGGGCGACACAGAGAGAGAGAGGGCGACACAGAGAGAGAGAGAGGGCAACACAGAGAGAGAGGGTGACACAGAGAGAGAGGGTGCCACAGAGAGAGAGAGGGCACCACAGAGAGAGAGAGGGTGCAACAGAGAGAGAGAGAGAGAGGGCGCCACAGAGAGAGAGAGAGAGGGTGCCACAGAGAGAGAGGGCGCCACAGAGAGAGAGAAAGAGAGCGCCACAGAGAGAGAGAAAGAGGGCGCCACAGAGAGAGAGAGGGCGCCAGAGAGAGAGAGAGAGAGAGAGAGGGCGCCACAGAGAGAGAGAGGGCGCCACAGAGAGAGAGAGAGAGGTCGCCACAGAGAGCGAGAGAGGGCGCCACAGAGCGAGAGAGAGGGCACAGCAGAGCGAAAGAGGGCGCCACAGAGCGAGAGAGAGGGCGCCACAGAGCGAGAGAGAGGGCGCCACAGAGCGAGAGAGAGGGCGCCACAGAGAGAGAGAGGGCGCCACAGAGAGAGAGAGGGCGCCACAGAGCGAGAGAGGGGGCGCCACAGAGCCAGAGAGAGAGGGTGCCACAGAGCGAGAGAAAGAGGGCGCCACAGAGAGAGAGAGGGCGCCACAGAGCGAGAGAGAGAGGGCACACAGAGCGAGAGAGAGAGGGCGCCACAGAGAGAGAGAGGGTGCCACATAGAGATAGAGAGCGCCACAGAGAGAGAGAGGGCACCACAGAGAGAGAGAGAGGGGTACACAGAGAGAGAGAGGGCGCCACAGAGAGAGACAGAGAGGGCGCCACAGAGAGAGACAGGGCGCCACAGAGAGAGAGAGGACGACACAGAGAGAGAGAGGGCGACACAGAGAGAGAGAGGGCAACACAGAGAGAGAGAGGGCGACACAGAGAGAGAGAGGGCGACACAGAGAGAGAGAGGGCACCACAGAGAGAGTGAGGGCGCCACAGAGAGAGAGAGGGTGCCACAGAGAGAGAGAGAGGGCGCCACACAGAGAGAGAGAGGGCGCCACAGAGAGAGAGAGAGAGGGCACCATAGAGAGAGAGGGTGCCACAGAGAGAGAGAGAGGGTGCCACAGAGAGAGAGAGAGGGCGCCACAGAGCGAGAGAGGGAGACACAGAGAGAGAGAGAGAGAGAGAGAGGGCGACACAGAGAGAGAGAGAGAGGGCACCACAGAGCGAGAGAGAGAGGGCACCACAGAGCGAGAGAGGGTGCCACAGAGCGAGAGAGAGGGCGCCACAGAGCGAGAGAGAGGGCGCCACAGAGCGAGAGAGAGGGCGCCACAGAGCGAGAGAGAGGGCGCCACAGAGAGGGAGAGGGCGCCAGAGAGCGAGAGAGGGGGCGCCACAGAGCGAGAGAGAGAGCGCGCCACAGAGAGAGAGAGGGGGGCACCACAGAGCGAGAGAGAAAGGGCGCCACAGAGCAAGAGAGGGTGCCACAGAGAGAGAGAGGGCGCCACAGAGAGAGAGACAGGGCGCCACAGAGAGAGAGGGCGACACAGAGAGAGGGCGACACAGAGAGAGAGAGGGTGACACAGAGAGAGAGAGGGTGACACAGAGAGAGAGAGGGCGCCACAGAGAGAGAGAGGGCGCCAGAGAGCGAGAGAGGGGGCGCCACAGAGCGAGAGAAAGAGGGTGCCACAGAGCGAGAGAGAGAGCGCGCCACAGAGAGAGAGAGGGGGGCACCACAGAGCGAGAGAGAGGGCGCCACAGAGAGAGAGAGGGCGCCACAGAGAGAGAGAGACAGGGCGCCACAGAGAGAGAGAGGGCGACACAGAGAGAGAGGGCGACACAGAGAGAGAGAGGGTGACACAGAGAGAGAGAGGGCGACACAGAGAGAGAGAGGGTGACACAGAGAGAGAGAGGGCGACACAGATAGATCGAGGGTGCCACAGAGAGAGAGGGCGCCACAGAGAGAGAGAAAGAGGGTGCCACAGAGCGAGAGAGAGGGAGACAAAGAGAGAGAGAGAGAGAGAGAGAGAGAGAGAGGGCGACACAGAGAGAGAGAGGGCGACACAGAGAGAGAGAGAGGGTGCCACAGAGCGAGAGAGAGAGGGTGCCACAGAGCGAGAGAGAGAGGGCGCCACAGAGAGAGAGAGAGAGAGGGCCACAGAGAGATAGAGAGCGCCACAGAGAGAGAGAGGGCGACACAGAGAGAGAGAGAGGGTGCCACAGAGAGAGAGAGAGAAAGGGCACCACAGAGAGAGAGAGCGGGCACCACAGAGAGAGAGAGAGGGCGATACAGAGAGAGAGAGGGCGACACAGAGAGAGAGAGGGCGACACAGAGAGAGGGCGACAAAGAGAGAGGGCGACAAAGAGAGAGGGCGACAAAGAGAGAGGGCGACACACAGAGAGAGAGAGAGAGAGAGAGAGAGAGAGAGAGAGAGAGAGAGAGAGAGGGCGACAGAGAGAGAGAGAGAGGGCGACAAAGAGAGAGAGAGAGAGCGACACAGAGAGAGGGCAACACAGAGAGAGGGCGACACAGAGAGAGGGCGACACAGAGAGTGAGAGGGCGACACAGAGAGTGAGAGGGCGACACAGAGAGTGAGAGGGCGACACAGAGAGAGAGAGAGGGCGACACAGAGAGAGAGAGGGCGACACAGAGAGAGAGAGGGCGACACAGAGAGAGAGAGGGTGCCACAGAGAGAGAGAGAGGGTGCCACAGAGAGAGAGAGAGAGAGAGAGGTGCCACAGAAAGAGAGAGAGGGGTACACAGAGAGAGAGAGGGCGCCACAGAGAGAGACAGAGAGGGCGCCCACAGAGAGAGACAGGGCGCCACAGAGAGAGAGAGGGCGACACAGAGAGAGAGAGGCGACACAGAGAGAGAGAGGGCGACACAGAGAGAGAGAGGGGCGACACAGAGAGAGAGAGGGCGACACAGAGAGAGAGAGGGCGACACAGAGAGAGAGAGATGGGTACACAGAGAGAGAGAGGGCCGCCACAGAGAGAGACAGGAGGGCGCCACAGAGAGAGACAGGGCGCCACAGAGAGAGAGAGGGCGACACAGAGAGAGAGAGAGAGGCGACACAGAGAGAGAGAGGGCGACACAGAGAAGAGAGAGGCGACACAAGAGAGAGAGAGGGCGACACAGAGAGAGAGAGGGCACCACAGAGAGAGTGAGGGCGCCACAGAGAGAGAGAGGGTGCCACAGAGAGAGAGAGAGGGCGCCACAGAGAGAGAGAGGGCGCCACAGAGAGAGAGAGAGAGGGCACCATAGAGAGAGAGGGTGCCACAGAGAGAGAGAGAGGGTGCCACAGAGAGAGAGAGAGAGGGCGCCACAGAGCGAGAGAGGAGACACAGAGAGAGAGAGAGAGAGAGAGAGAGAGAGGCGACACAGAGAGAGAGAGAGGGCAACACAGAGAGAGAGAGAGGGGTACACAGAGAGAGAGAGGGCGACAGAGAGAGAGAGGGCGCACAGAGCGAGAGAGAGGGTGCCACAGAGCGAGGAGAGAGGGCGCCACAGAGTGAGAGAGAGGGCGCCACTGAGCGAGAGAGGAGGGCGCTACAGAGCTGAGAGAGAGGGGCGACACAGAGAGAGAGAGGGCGCCACAGAGCGAGAGAGAGGGCACCACAGAGCGAGAGAGAGAGGGCACCAAGAGCGAGAGAGGGTTGCCACAGAGCGAGAGAGAGGGCGCCACAGAGCGAGAGAGAGGGCGCCACAGAGCGAGAGAGAGGGCGCCACAGAGCGAGAGAGAGGGCGCCACAGAGAGGGAGAGGGCGCCAGAGAGCGAGAGAGGGGGCGCCACAGAGCGAGAGAGAGAGCGCGCCACAGAGAGAGAGAGGGGGGCACCACAGAGCGAGAGAGAAAGGGCGCCACAGAGCAAGAGAGGGTGCCACAGAGAGAGAGAGGGCGCCACAGAGAGAGAGACAGGGCGCCACAGAGAGAGAGGGCGACACAGAGAGAGGGCGACACAGAGAGAGAGAGGGTGACACAGAGAGAGAGAGGGTGACACAGAGAGAGAGAGGGCGCCACAGAGAGAGAGAGGGCGCCAGAGAGCGAGAGAGGGGGCGCCACAGAGCGAGAGAAAGAGGGGTGCCACAGAGCGAGAGAGAGAGCGCGCCACAGAGAGAGAGAGGGGGGCACCACAGAGCGAGAGAGAGAGGGCGCCACAGAGAGAGAGAGGGCGCCACAGAGAGAGAGAGACAGGGCGCCACAGAGAGAGAGAGGGCGACACAGAGAGAGAGGCGACACAGAGAGAGAGAGGGTGACACAGAGAGAGAGAGGGGCGACACAGAGAGAGAGAGGGTGACACAGAAAGAGAGAGGCTACACAGATAGATCGAGGGTGCCACAGAGAGAGAGGGCGCCACAGAGAGAGAGAAAGAGGGTGCCACAGAGCGAGAGAGAGGGA